>NC_056514.1:41011999-41015811 GCF_014905685.2 Nematolebias whitei | reverse complement strand
TCAATATACTCAAAGCTCTTTACAACAATCTGTGCCTCATTTACCCATTCACACAGCTCTATACTAGATCTCTACAAAGGTAATTGAACAAATCATTCTAAAGAGACTAATCAGAGCTTCATCACATTCAGACACTGATGGGACACATCAGAGACAATGAGGGGTTCAGTGTCTTGCCCAGGGACATTTCGGCATGTGACTGGTGGTGGATTCGAACCCCCAACTCTTGTATTGGCGGATGACTGCTCTAACCACTCAGCCACATATATGAAAATTAAAATGTTACTGCTGATCTGGTTCATGTTGCTGCTGATCTGTTTCATGTTGCTGCTGATCTGGCTCATGTTGATGTGTTCATGCATGCTCATCTGCTCACACAGACTCGTGTTCATGCTGCTGTTCAGCGTATTGTTTTTATGCTACTTGTGCTTAGTGTGTTTTTAGTTAACGTTTTTCTTCGTTCATATTTTAGATTGTATTAATGTTTTTCTTTTGTACACATTTTAATGCTTTTGTTGGATGTAACTGGGACCCTATATACACAATTTCGTTCCACCACATGCGCCACATGTGGTGTGAATGACAAATAAAGAACCTTGAATCCTTGAATTCATTCTGACTGAAAAAAATAACGGTACCATTTTCAGCCGCTAGATGGCACTCGAGTACTTTGGCATGCCATTGTATCATGTAATAGGTAAAAGTGGCTATTAATGACAAATTCAAAAAAGTTCAATACAAACACAACTGGACTTTATTTATTATGCTTTATTTGATACTTTATTGTTTTTGTCTTGAACTTTGTTGAATTTACCATGTCCTGGATGACTGAGAATCTTCACCAGCTATTAATGACACAATCAGCTTGCCATCCAATCACAGGCCCACCTTCTCTAGCCTCTGCGCCACCACTCCCCCCAACTACTCCCCTACTATGATGTACTGTATACCACATTACAGTTTGAGAGAATAATATTAATGTAAGATGTATACTACCCGACCCAAAAGGATTGTCATTATAGAACAAATATGTTAAATAAAGAAGTGACTACGGTAATTCAAAATGCCATTAACATGATTTTGCATGTTGAATTTTGTTCAGATTGTTTAATACATCCAACTAATTTCAATTTATTCTGCTATAAACATATTTTAGAAAAATTATTAAAAAAAAGGTTATGCAACACTAGCAGTATCAACATTAGCTTGTTTTGAAGTTTTTTTAATTTTTAATTTTTTAGATTTATTTAAAAATGTTTTTTATTCCCCATGTGTGTTTCAGTGTTTCCTCATTCGGTGGTGATTAAAGAAGAGAATTCCCTTGAATGGAGCTCCAGTTTGGACCATCAGGACCCAGATCTGTTCCACATAAAGAAGGAAGGGGAGGAACTCTGGAGCAGTCAGGAGGAAGAGGAGGAGACTGATGTCAGCAGGTTACCATTTACTGTTGTTACTGTGAAGAGTGAAGAGGAAGACAAGAAACCTCAGATGTCTCAGCTTCATCACATCAAAACTGAAGACAGCAGAGAGACAGAACCTCCAACCTGCAGCTCAGCTCAACAGATCAAAACAGAAACTGATGGAGCGGACTGTGGAGGACCAGAACCAGACAGGGACCATGATATGAAATGTTCTATTCAGCTACAAACTGATGTAAAGTCTTCAGACTCCCCTGAGACTGAAATCAGTGATGAGACGGATGATGATGATGATTGGCAAGGACCTTTGTCAGGTTCTGAAACTAAAAAGAGTTTTATGAGTCAGGAGGAGAGCAGAAGCACAGAGAGTGATGAGTGTGAGCAAATGTTCAACTGTGAAGCAAATCTGCAAACACATTTGGAGGCAGACACAAGTAGTGACTCAGGAGGGAAACCATTTTCCTGTGATGATTGTGGCAGATGTTTCAGATTAAACGGAACTCTGAAAAGGCACATGATGGTCCACTTAGCAGAAAAACCTTTTTGTTGCAGCATTTGTGATAAAAAATTTAGACATCAGAGGAGTTTTGAAAGACACACAAGTATTCACACCAGAGAGAAGCAGTTTGTTTGTGATGTTTGTAGCAAAGGGTTTTCACGTCAAACCGTTCTGAGGAAACACATGGGTGTTCACATGGAGGAGAGACCATTTGGTTGTTACGTTTGTGGTAAACAATTTAAATCTGGTGCGAAACTTGAGCTTCACATCAGAGTTCACACGGGAGAGCAGCCATTTGGTTGTGATCATTGTGGCAGAAGATTTTCTCGAAAGTGTTACCTTCATAAACACATGAAGATTCACTCTGAGGAGAGGCCATTCTCCTGTGACGAATGTGGAAAGATTTTTAGCATTAAAGCAAAGCTCAAAAAGCACATGAGCGTCCACTCAACAGAAAAACAGTTTCATTGCAGCATTTGTGAAAAAAGTTTTAAATATAAGAACAATCTGAAAGAACACATGCATGTTCACTCAGGAGAGAAACCGTTTGTTTGTAGTATTTGTAGCAAAGAGTTTTCACAACTAAAAGTTCTGAAGAAACACATGTGTGTTCACACAGAAGATAGACCATTTGGGTGTGATGTTTGTGGTAAAACATTCAAACATAAGTGCAACCTTAAAGTACATAAACTGATTCATGTGGGGCACAGAGCTCATCGCTGTGATCAGTGTGGGAGAGGATTTTTAACCAAAGGTCAGCTGGGGGTGCATATGAAAATGCACACTGATGAGAAATCATTTACCTCTGATGATCATAATCACCATGTTAGTAGAAAGGAGAGTTTAAAAACTTGCACATCTAGTCAGCCAGGAGAAGAAAACATTTTACTGCATCATTTGTGAAAAAGATTTAAACATCAGTGCAGTTTAGTGTTCACGCAAGAGAAGAGTTTGTAGTGTTTCAGGACAAGAAAGTCTGGAGAGATGCACAAATATAGCAATAATATAAACTATTAAAAAAGAAACTCTATACAAGGATCTAAGATATATGCTAAACAATGATATAATATAATACAGTGTATTAAACAGCAGCCTGAACATGAGTTTGGTGGGAGCAGATGGGTATGAATACAGCCGCATATGGATGAGAAGTCAGCAGCACAGATAAAGTGTCAAATATCCAATTAAAGTATCATCACAGTGATTATTCTGGTTAGAGATCCATGAGTCTAACAGCCTCAGGGTAGAAGCTGTTCCTCAGTCTAGTGGTTCTACACTTAATGCTCCTCAACCTCCTTCCTGAGGGGAGTGGGGCAAAAAGTGTGTGTGCTGGGTGAGTGTGGTCCTTCATGATGCAGGTGGCCCTCTTCCTGCATCTGGAGGTGTAGATGTCTGTGATGGTGGGGAGACTGACTCCAACATCTTCTGTGCAGCCTTCACCACTCTCTGCAATAAGTATGTCAATACCTGCTGATTAGATATGAACTAAAACTTCTTTATTTATTAATTTTTAAATATCTAACACTATCTCATAATGAGCAAATCACTTTAGAAACAGAGTCTTTATTATTATACCAAAAGTGCAATGAAATTGTCATTGTTTGTTCGTTTGCTTGTTTCACCTTCCTGTCCGGTCAAACCCCAGCCGGTCAAACGGATGGCTGCTCATCCTGACAAGTGAAGATTCAACACAATCTGCTGCTTCCTTAGATCGAGAACTTTTACTAACTGTCTTTTATAAAGTCTGTGAATGTTTTTGTACAGCGCACTGAGACGACGTATGTTGGGACTGAATAGAATTGAAATTACAAGTTCACATTCAGTGTGAAGAGAGCATCTTACAAGATATTTTTCCACACACACACACACACACACACACACACACACACACACAC
>NC_056514.1:41010419-41011899 GCF_014905685.2 Nematolebias whitei | reverse complement strand
GGGTTTCAGGCAACCTAGCTTTGCCTTTCAAAGCAGACTTCTTGTCAACTTTGTGCGATTCACAGATTCACATAAAAACTCCAAAACCAGTAACAGACATCACAAACTACACACTTTCACTCGATCCAAGCCAGAAACCCTTACAGCATTTATCAGAACAACTATGCTAATGATATTACGTTTAGTTTTTATATTAATGAAAACATTTGTTTGTCGTTTTCTTGTTAGTTGACTGACACTGACTCCTGTCATCCGGGACACCGTGGACTCGGTATGTCGTCCTCTTCAGTCTTTTAGTTGTCCTCCACTCACTCTTGTGTCCCACGGTTAACTGAATGACTGTTAATTGGTGCTGCTTCTCTAGTTGTTCTCAAAGTTGAGGCTAAGATCTCTCTGTGGGTCGTGAAACAATAAGTGGGGGGGCCTGGGCAGCTACTTTACAACGCGAGTTATTAGCTCAAGTTAACAAATATGACTTACTGAGATCTTTTCTGTCTTCTGTCTGCTCCAGCTCTGATGTGGAAGCTGAAGGATCTGAAGACACCATGCCAAACCAGCTGGAGTCATCTGGTTGAATATTCATCTTTTAATTTATCGTCAATGCGACTGCTATTCCTCTCCTCACAGTTCCTGCTGGCAGCCTGTCGTTGTTCTTGTAGGTCGATGTTTTCAAGCATCTACGCTGAATCTTCTGTTTCCTGCTGCCTGAAACTATAATTACAAAAATTAATCATTTATGATCGTCTCCAATTCCAATTTGGTGCAACAGAAAGTTTTACGCTGCATTCGATCAAATATTAGATAATTCTGTCTGAAAATTTTAGAACATATTTTAAATGAAAGCTTTACATCAAATCAACAGAGAAATACAAAGCTAGAACATTTACCAGGAACTGTCGTGACTAGTTTTACTTACGTCCTGAAGACAGACGGTGAGGTCGTCGCCACAGAGAACGAGAGCACGGTGAAGTTAGTTTTAAGTTGGATGTTGGATCTTGGCGCTCCACACTTTCAGCGGCATCTTCATCCCGTCTGACTGTCAGAGTTCAGTCAGCTCTCCTAAACACGGTGGTTAAAAACGTCATTAAAGAGTATAACCAAAAGATAAACACGAGAAACTCCTTATTTTAATATTTCTTTTCAGTTGACCATTAAACACTTTTTGTTGTACTGATAATTATGAGAAGAACCTGAGAGCTTCATGAAGAGTCACCTGCTGTTCTCTCAAGAAGACCGGACCCAGACAGGTGGGAAACTGTCGTTCTGAGTTTTAGCCAGGATCAGTGAGTAAAAATATTCTGAATGTCTAAAAAACATTTTATTCCGACGGAAGAAGAAAATAAAAACAGATAAATTTTTTCTTTGGTTTCTCAATTTGGACATTAAAGTTGTGATTTTGAGATTAAAGTCAAAGTATTAATGGCAAAAAACATGACAATTCTGAGAAAGAAAAAGTATTTCAAGACAAAACCAGAGCCAC
>NC_056514.1:41004906-41010319 GCF_014905685.2 Nematolebias whitei | reverse complement strand
GAGTGACTTAGTGTCTGTTTTTCCCCTCAAAACAGCTGGAGCTCCAGATGTTCCAGTTGGTCTCTGTCCAACGGACCAAACCGCTCTTTGGTTCTGATGGTCGGTTTGTCTCTGAGGAACCCAGCAGAGACCAGAGGATCCAACACAAACAAATGATGCTGTTGTTAATTGTCCTTTAACATGTCAAGGACTGCAGCGCCCACATCTAAACATCTGGAACAAAACATCTGCTGTGAATATTATCTGTTGGCATGAAGAGCCCTTTGCTTCAGACGTCATTCTGATTTCCAGGACAGCTGTTGGAACACATGTTCAAGTCTTCATTAGGAACAGAGTGTGAACGTCAGTGGTCCACTCCACTCCCTGAGCCTCACAAATCATGGACGAACAAATAAGATGCAGAACAAACAGTCATAAATGTTTTTTAACCAGGGGCGATTCTAGAATTTGAATTTTAGGGGTGTTCAGCCCCCAGTGTTGACAATGGCTCCTGGCTTGAACAACGGGGTGGCCACTGGCATCAGAAACATTTATGAAGCTGGGGGACACACTGCTGCTGGGGGGGGGGGTGTCCTCCCCCAGAAACTTTTGAATAAAGTAGATACCATTTCCTGCATTCTGCTGTATTTCATGGGTTTTTAAACTTCTATGTTTACCTACATAATTCAACATTATGATTTAAAAAGTATGTGAGAGAGCACGGCACAACAAGACGTAATGCAAAGCAGCGCCCGATAGACGCGCTAAGAGACGGCGCTCCGCTTTACCTAATGCTTTGTACTAAATCAGTTTAGTGTAAACTGATCAGAACAAACAAAAACTAAACTTGTGCAAACAGAAGTTACAACATGTATTTACATTAAAACACACAAAACAAAACCTTTAATTTAACCGCTAAGCATACAATGGAAGTATACCTGCAGTTCCTTCTCCAGGTGAACACACGGTACTTCCTGTTGGTATTCAGCTGCTCATGTCAGGGCTTTATCATCTTTTACATCTTTCCAGACTTGGTTCAGTTTTTGAAACGTAATAAACTTTATTCCTTCTCAACGCTCAAGGTAACACGTGTCTGAATGTGCTCCACTGACAAGTTGAATCTTTTTACTGATGATTTTTCACGAACTCCCTCTGAACCACAAAACTTTCATGTTGGAGACAAGCAGCTGCAGCTCTGCAGGTAAAGTTGTGTCAGCTGACCAGCCTGCTGGATTGATTGACAGGTGGTGTCCAGGATCTAATTGTACATTTTTATTTGTTTTAATCATAAATTTTACTGGTTCATTTAAGAGTGTCGTCATTTATTAAATTTTTGTTCCAAATTTATTTAATATTTTGGTGAATAAAGTTTGAGAACTGAGTTTACTTACAAAAACTTATGGTTTTTTTTTTTACTGACATTTTAACATTTTAGCTCCAGGCTGAGTTAAAATGTTTGAGCCCCCCCCCCCCCCTTGAAACTAAGAATTTATTTTAGGAAAAAAGTTTGAATAAAAACTTGTGGCGGAGAAAAAATAAAATAAAATGATTGTTGTTTAACGGAACAAATAAGTTGAGCCCAGTTCGGACTGAGCCGGTCTGTTCCTGCTGGTCACAGGTCCAGGACCTGACCCGGGACCCCGCAGGGTTCGGACGAGTTGAAGGGCATCATGTCCAAAGAAATCTCCGGCTCGCACTCGAAGTGCAGGATGGCGGGCAGCAGCAGGTTCCGCTGGGCCCGAGAGTCTCCAGAAACTGCTGAGACTTTGTCAAAGTTCTGCTGCAGGTCCGGTCCGGGGTGGGCGGGTCTCTGGGCTCCCGGACCCGCGGCCTCCCTCTGCAGGGTGGTGTCGTGGTGGTAAGACACCAGCTCGTTGCTGAAGTCCACCGGCTCCACGGCCGAGCTGGAGCAGAGGCGGCTGCAGCCCAGGATGGAGGAGAAGGCCTTCCTGAAGTCCGCGTTCAAGGCGTAGATGACCGGGTTCAGGGACGAGTTGGCCCAGCCGAACCACACGAAGATGCTGAAGGTGGTGTCGCTGACGCACGGCGGCTCCCCGGGCCGGTGCGGGTCGCAGAACGGAACCACGCAGTTCAGGACGAAGAAGGGCAGCCAGCAGAACACAAAGACCCCCATGATGATGGACAGGGTCTTCAGAACTTTAGTTTCCCGTTTAAAAGACGTTTTCAGCGCGCTCTCGTCGTGCGTCGAGGCGCAGTGGTGCTTCTGCGCGCGCGGTGCCTTCTCCAAGGACGAGATCCGCCTGATCTGGATCTGTGCGATGCGGAAAATGCGCGTGTACGTTCCCACCATGATCAGCACGGGGATGTAGAAGCTGATGAGGGAGGACGAGATGGCGTAGGTTCGGTTCAGGCTGGCGTTGCAGCCGTCCGGACCGTCCCGCGAGGAGCTGCGCGCGCGGTGCCAGTTCAGCTGCACGGGGATGAAGGAGATGAGGACGGAGAGGGTCCACGCGACCCCGATCATGAGGAAGGCGAACCTGCGCGTCATCTTGCGCTCGTAGCGGAACGGGCTGGAGATGGCCCAGTACCGGTCCATGCTGATGATGCACAGGTTCAGGATGGACGCCGTGGAGCACGTGATGTCGAAGGCCACCCAGGTGTCGCAGAAGCGCCCGAAGAGCCAGACTCCCGCCACCTCGGACACCGCCCTCCACGGCATCACGAGCACGGCCACGAACAGGTCCGACACCGCCAGCGAGACCACGAACCAGTTGGTGACCTTGGAGCGCAGGTGGCGGAACTTGATGACGGCGGCGCACACCAGCGTGTTCCCCAGCAGGGTGGACACGATGAGCGCGCACAGGACGCAGCCGGTGAGCGCGCGGAGGCTCACGTCTCCGTCAGACCCGGGGCTCACCACCTGCTGCTTGGCCGGGTCCGGATCCTGGTCCGGGAGCTTCAGAGGTTTACTCTCATTGGAAAAGATCTCCATGGATCCCGCGAGTCACCGCCTGGACGGCGCGGCTGGACGCGCACCCATTCTCTGACCCGCACAAAGACGCGCTCAGACCAGACCCCTGAGGCTGAAGGGTCTCAGTCCAGACCCCCCCTGAGGACTGAGGCTGAGCTCCTGTCTTCTCTCCATCATAAATCCTGCTGATCTCAGTCCTGCTGTCTCACTTCATCATCTTTAAGGTGAATCTGAAGAACCGAGTTAATCTGATGCAGGAACGAGAAAAACATTCAAATTAAACAAGTTTGATCCAAGTTTAATATTTTGGTCTCAGGTAAAAAGTCAAACAAATAACCTTCACTTTAAAGCTTCAAGACTAAACTTTCAGAAATATTTTCCAATTAGTTGATTGAGTCCAAGAATTGTTCTAAACTGATAGAGACGATTTTCACCTGTTAACAAATAAAGTCACTGGAAGCTTTTTGTCAAAAATCGAAATTATTTTGAGCTAATTTGTTGTGAAATTTGTTAAAAACATCCCACTTCATTAGAACAAATGTATCAAAGTTTATTTTAGAATGCCATTCTGCGGGTCTGACTTTTTCAGTGGGAAAAATATAAAATTCACATTAAAGTGTTTTTATTTTAAGTTGACAAAAATGAGGGTGAGTACTGCCCTCTGGTGGACAAACGCTGGCAGCGCACCAGAAGCTGCTCAGAACAACTCTGCTCATGAAAACATCTGTCGAAACATCTGCTTTCGATCATTAACTTACATTTATTATCAGAGTTTCAGCAGAGATTAAAAAAAGAAAATCAAACAAGGCTTAAGAGACACAGAACATCTAATTTGATCCATTTAAACAGAAACAGAATCAAATCAGATTCATGTAAAACCTCTGAATGTTGGTTCCGGTTTTTATTTTCATTTTGCTTTTTATTGCGATTTTAAAACAAAGAAAATTATAAAACAAACCGCTCATTTAATAATAATAAAAAAAACAACTGTTTAGGTCCGACATTAAATTTTATTTATGTTATGTGCTGTCAGAGAGAGCTGGACCCAAAGACTTGACAGAGCAGAAGTTCTGGAGCACCGAACTCTTTAAAAAGGACAGGAGGTCTTCCTTGTTGGTTCCAGTCTACAGAGCAGGACGGACTCGATTCAGAACCGCTGGGTTCTGTTCGGGTTCAGCCCACATGAAGCGCTTTAAAATGCTTCCGGTCATTAAAGGGTTCGGTTTGCAGCCAAACACGTGACGTCAGAGTCAGCTGTGCCCCGCGCGAGCTCCACCCGCGTGTGCGCGCGTGGATGATTCAGCAGCTCGAGCGGCGGCCGCGGAGCTCGCTTCATCTTCACGTGAGGACCACGAAGACGGCAGCTTTTAATCTGCCCTTTGATCTGAACGTGGCGCGCGCGGAGCAGAGGTGAGCCCCTGCAGGTGCGGATCGTCGCCGGGAAACCCCGTGCTGACCGCTGAAGTCCCGGTGTCGCAGGCCGGAGCCTCGTCCTCCTCCCGGTTCTCCCGGAGGATTTAACGGCGGAGTTCCGGGGCGGTTCCGCCCCGTTTGTCCGGATCAGGCTCGGCTCGGTTCGGTTGGATGTTACTGAAGCCATCCGACCGTCTGCTCGTCTTCCGGGTTTGGACCCGTCACGCTCCGAGTCAGAGACAGGTGAGTCCATGACCCGACGAGCTGCTGTAATCCGAACTGGACCCACTCAATGGACCGAGCAGAACCCGAACTAACGAGCCCAGAGGTTCTGAACGTACAAATGAAGAAAGTAGGAATATTTATCAAACTTGAATAAAAAAACAAAATATTACAAATATAACCCTTTCTGCAGAATCCGTTCATATGTTTTATTTGAAATTAAATAACTCCTAAAATGACACTGGACTTCTTCTAAACTCAACATTTGGATGCTTAAAAAAACAAACACGTTTTTTAATTAGTCATTTAATCCACAGATTTAAAATAAAATCATTCAACCTTTCTTTCTGTCTGTCTGTCTGTCTGTCTTTCTGTCTGTCTGTCTGTCTGTCTGTCTGTCTTTCTCTTTGAGTCTCGGGGAATCATTTACAAGAGAGCGCTGATTTAACAAAGAGTGAAGACAACAGTGGACAATCATAAAAAAATATAAAAATTGAGAAGAATAAATTAAAGAAAATTATATTAAAAAACTAAACAAAAGCAGCCAGGTTGTAAGGCGGTGTAGAAAACTAAAAACAGGAACATGTCCGTGTTGGTTGTTCTCAGGAACTTATCAGATGTTTGAAGAGAGGTCAAAGGTCGAGAGCTTCAGATCTTTTTACAAGATATTCCAGGAAACAGGAGCGGAGTAGGAGAAGGTCCTTTTGTCTAGTTCAGTCCTCACTGAGGGAACACTGCAGGTAATGATGTCCTGAGAGCGCACGCTGTAGCTGCACTCACACAGAGACATGTAGGAGGAGATGTATGAAGGCAGCAGACCAAGAAGTGATTTAAAGATGAAAATGTACCAGTGGGAGAGTCTGTGTG
>NC_056514.1:40994990-41004806 GCF_014905685.2 Nematolebias whitei | reverse complement strand
AAGAAGTGATTTAAAGATGAAAATGTACCAGTGGGAGAGTCTGTGTGAAGTTAATGGTGACCAGTTAACCAGTGAATACTGGGTGCAGTGGTGGGTACGGTAGTTACAGCCAGTTATGAATCTTAGTGCACCATGATAGACAGCATCCAACATCTGCAGCATCCAACATCTGCTAACAAACCCAGTTTAACTTTCAGTTTCTTTATCAAGTTTTCCACATGGAGCTTAAAAGAGAGATGTGAGTCGACCAAGATACACAAATATTTATAGGAATCAACAAACTCAATGGGACACCATTCAAAGATAAAACCGAGGGAAGAACTGCTGGGACCGACTTCTTGTTTAAAAAAAAAAACCCATCCCTTTGGTTTTGTCGGCATTTAGGACAAGTTTGAGGTGGAACAAATCAGTCTGGATGATGTTGACAGCTGGAAAGCCTTAGCAACAGTTTTAGCTCGACAATAAACAACTGTGTCGTCAGCATAGAAATGTATGGATGCATTAGGGATGTTTATACCTACATTATGTATGTAGATTGTAAAGAGGGTGGGTCCTAAGACTGAGCCTTGTGGTACACCATTGTTGAATGTTAAATAACTGGAGGAAGTACCATTATGTTGAACACATTGCCTCCGGTCTGAAAGATAGTTAGAGAACCAACCAATGGTGTGTTCTGAGAAACCAGTTTCTGAGAGTTTATGACACAAGATGTTCTGATCCACAGAGTCAGAATCTTTAGACAGGTCTAAGAAAAGTGCAGCACAATAATCCTTAGCATCCAGTGCTTCAACAACATCATTAAGAACCTTCAGTGAAGCAGTGGTTGTGTTGTGTTGTTTCCTGAAACCAGATTGATGTGGAGGTAAGATGTTAAATGAGTCCAGGTCATTTTTGATTTGAGAGTTTATCAGTTTTTCTAGAACCTTGGCTAAAATGCAGAGTTTAGAGATTGGTCCATAGTTGTTCAGTGAGGGGGGGTCTCCTCCCTTCAGCAAAGAAGAACAAAGGCTGTTTCCAAGTGTCTGGATGGAGTTTTGTCTCATGGAGAGATTGAAGATGTGGGTCACAGGGACTGTGATGATATGAGCAGCCAGCCTTAAGAAAGAAGGTGGAAGATATTTTAGAGTAGATCTTTTAACAGTTGATTGATCTCACTGACTGAGAACGGTTCAAATGAAAAGTTGTGATTTTCTCAAGATTAACTTGTAGTTGAGGTATGATGTGTAGATGTTTGACTTAAAGGAGAAGTGTCTGGATTCAGATGACAAACAGATAAAAAACAACTTTTCTCTTTCAATGAAAGAATCCTGTTTTTCTGTTTGTTTGCAGCTTTTACAATAAATAACATTAAAGTTTTGTATAAAGCAGAAGGTGATGATAAATGTGTTCATGTGTGATATATCCTGATTCATGCTCAGTACGCCAGGTAGAAAAATCTAACAAAGCGAAGTCCTCTGGATGGATGAAAATAAAACAAGTAAAATAATGAAGTTAAAAAAAAGATAAAAAATGTTTAACTTTATTTTTATTATTTATTTTTTAATCTGTCTAGAGGACCTGAGTTAACATTGTTGGATATAATATTGACTATTTTTAACTTCTATTAGTAATTTTCTGTTCTTGCTGCTGTGGATGTAGATGACGCTGCCCTGCAGACGTTGTGTTTTATATTTGAGTTTAATTTTCGAGGCGTCTTCGTTCCTGCAGACGTTGTGTTTTTATCAGAGCTGTGAGGAACGCTCTGAGCTCGCGCTGCCTGAAGGGCCACATTCTTCACATATTTTAGTGTAAAGCTCCAGAACCCAAGAGCCCAGAACGTCATGGTTCCGTCGTGCGACAGTTTTGGCACCAGATGGACCGGTAGTTTTAAACCTGAGACCTTTTTTTAACTTTCTTATTTAGTTTTAACAGATAAATTTGTTCTGCGGGCGCTGTTGTTGTTTGATTTATTCTTTCTTTAGACACGTTTATTTTACGGTTTTGCTCTTTCGGGCCTTTCTTTAGGTCTGTTCTGTTTTTGTGCCTCAGGTTTGGTTCTTGTTTGTGCTCCTATTTTATTATTTATTAGATTTTATTTCAACATCAGCAACTCTTCGGTGGTGGTGGGGAACCGCAGGGCTCCATTCTCGGTCCTCTTCTCTTTTCTTTATACCTGCTGCCACTAGGTGCTATTTTCCATAAATATGACGTCCCTTTTCATTTTTATGCTGATGACTGTCACATTTACTTTTCCTTCTGAAGCACACTGGTGCACGTTCTATCCAACCTCTTCTTGACTGCCTGGTTGACATCAGGGATTGGATGGCTTTATAAATTAAGTGGTTTGGTACTCTGACGGTCAATACTACTTTGGATATGCAGCTTTAACTGATTTATACTGAAGTAGATGCATTAAATTGACCCATCCAGCTCGTCTAAACAAGCTTTTGTTTCTCATGAGAAAGGATTCAGTTACAGCAGCTGTCCAGCGTACGTCTGGTCATCTTTAGTATGTGACAGAGCGAGAGTTTGACCTCGGTGGATCTCAGGAGTTTCCTCTCAGACATTGAGCCCATTTTAAAGGAACAGACAGATGCTGGGTAGTTTGGTTTGGTTCTGTTCACCGCTCTGAACATGGAGCAGAGAAACCAAAGAGCTGTGTGAGGAGCTCAGAGAGAAGAAAATGGATATGTGTGTGAAAGGTGAAGGCTACATGACCGTCTCCAAGCTGTGTCATGTTCCTCTGACCACAGCTGGCAAGACTACTGCACACTGGAAGGTTCACAGGACTGTAGACAACCTTCTAGGGCGTGGAAGCAAGAGGCAATGCAACCCCAGGTCGATCAGGCGTTTAGTAAACCATCCAGAGTGATTCAAGCTGAGCTCTGAGGTGAAGCGACGTCACTTTCAGATCGTTCCATCCTTCATGTTTTGAATCATATTGATAGAAGACGACCCAGGAGGCTCCGCTGCTGGAAGAAAAACACAAACAACAAGAATTCATCAACATACACAAGAAGAACCAAAGGTTCTGGCTGATGGAGCTCTCTGGTTCCTGCCACATCTGTCGTGTTTACTGTAGAACAGATGCATCCTCTTGATGGACTGTGGTCGCTGTTATCAAATGGACTGGACGTGGGCCAGCTTGTGTTCTGCGTCTGGTCCGGCTGAGACATCTCAGGCTGGAGATGTCCTGAAGAGACGTCAGGGGACAGCTCGTGGACTTCTGAAGGTCCTTCCTGTCCCTGTCTGCAGCTGAGCAGGTTTCTTCCTCCTTGTTGTTTGGAGCAGTGCGAGGAGGTTCTGGGTGATGGCGGTGACCTTCAGCACAGATCAGTGTGTTCGGCCGGTTAACTTCATGCTAACTTTAGCTCATCTCTCATCGTTCTGGGTCAGGGCTGTTTCTGTCGCACGCACATGACAGCGGTTTCACGAGTTCCGCTCTGTCTCAGAAAACGTTTCGGCCTCGGGTCGTGTCGTTCGCTTCGATCGTCAGCTTTGACCTCCTGATCCGTGGATTCTGCTGGTTCTGCCTGGCTCTCCGTGCTGCCTCAGCTGCTGACGCAGGGACCGATGGATGGGAGTGTGCTGCAGCCTGGCAGGGATCCAGGCACTGTTGTCATCCTCGGAGAGCTGGTCTTTACCCTCCGGCTGCTTCAGTCCCCGCCGAGATCAACGATCTGAAGGCAAAGCTTCACATAAAGACCGAAGGTTGCACCAAGGTCAGGAGATGACGTGACCGCATTGCCATGAGATAAGTTAGGATCATCAGAAACGATTGTTTGGATGAATCATTTCTACTTGGAGCTTCAGAGAAACGCTGCAGGAGCAGATTCTGCATCTTTTCCTTTTTATCCGACGTCTGACGGCAGCACAGAGAAAAATCTCACCGATACTTAGTTTTTGTGCAAAAGGAACTCCCACGAAATGTTTAGTTTGAGACTGGACTAGAGAAATTGCATTTCCTGTGAAAATACAGTGTGATGCTTATTGCAGAAAAAAATGGCTGAAATTAGCTAAAAAACATTCTTACATCTAGATGAAATGCAAGAACAAGTCTAAGCAGAAGAAAGCAGAAAGAACACCGATTTGCTTAATTAAGTTTAAATGATCAGAAATGAGCCCCAAAATTAGGAAATTAGCTAAAAAAAATAAATATCTGAAAATAGCTGAAAAGGCAGAAAGAAGATTAAACTACCAGAAGGAAGTGGAAGGAACTTAAATGAGCTAAAATATGAAATTATCTGATTGTGCTGCTGGCTGGAAATGTTTGCTCATTTAAGATGAGGGCTGAAACTGGTCAAATAAAAATGATTCTACCGTAAATAAAACCCAGGAAGTTGAAGAAAGTTCCTGCAGGAACTTTGACGGGGGCTGCCACGTGGCGGCCATGTTTTAATTTAGATTTGACAGTTCTTTGTGTTGGGGTCCGCTCTCAGCTGCCACTGCACCAAATTTCAGCTCCATCTGTGTAAAAATAGTTGAGTTAAAGCCATTTAAATGTAGCTTTGGTGGCCATCTTGGATTTTTTTTATTTGAATTCAGTATTTATTGATCATTGCTCTCAGTTACCACTTTACCGAATTTCATCTTAATATTCCTATAAATGGCTGATTCATAGTATTTTTCCTTTTTAGCTTAGGCGGCCATCTTGTATTTTTGTTTGCAGTCAGTCTGTTGGGATCGTTCTCGGCTACCAAAACACCACATTTCAGCTGAATCGCTCTAGAAGCGGCTGAGCTGTACCATCTGAATTTCAAAGCCTGCAGCTGAGTCCAGAAGGAGCAGGTGAGAGTCCTGACGGATCAGAGGAGCGACGTCGCTCCTGCACGGCTGCAGCACAACAGGGATGTTGTTGGAGCTGCGTCGCTGTGAAACCCAGAGGAATGATGGGAGGTGGTGGGAGGGGCTTTAAGCTGCTCCCACCTTCTCTGAAACCTTTATGCTCAGCAGAGGTAAAGGAACAGGTCAGGTTGTAAACAATATCTTACCTGCTGCAGACGGCTTCGGTGTGGAGAACGAGTTCTGACACTGACGAGCTAACGGCTCGTCCAAATGAAGCTAAGACCAAAGTGGATGACTGCCGTCCTAAAACGACTCAAACCTCTGACATTTCACAGAAGTTCCTGCAGACCCTCCAAAAAACCCACCACCGTCCAATTCCCATTCTGCGGTTAATCCAGCAGAAGTATGGTGGTGTTCCTGCAGGAAGTGCTTCAGCTCCATGTGACTCTGACAGCAGCGTACACGTTCATAAAATACGATTGAGTGAAAAACTGCTGCTGTTTTTAGGGTTTGGGTTCTTGGTTGTTTGGACCGGCCGTTAGCTCAGAGCTATCTGCAACAGGTAAGATGTTGTCTTTAACATCTCCACAGTCCCCACTTCAAAACATCCAAGCTCCTTCATATTTTTAACACTTTTTGAGGGCGTCGCACCAGAAACCGTGCAGATGTTTCTTTATGGGAGCAGAGGTTTCACAGGCGGTCGATGTCGACGTTGATGCTTCATGAACCTGACACCGAGAAACGTTTGAACCATTTCGACCAGGTGTCTGTGGGAACGACGCGATCAGGCGGGCTGGTGTCCTCGAGGTTTCAGCTTGGTGGAAGTCTGTCTGAGGACACGCTCCGTCAGCCCTGCTGTCTGTGTGTGTGTTAGGAGGGTGTGTGTTGTTGGTTTAACGCCCAACAAGGCGAGCATTCATGCTGTGTGTGTCGTGAAGCTGAGCTCACCGCGTGTTGAAGCCTCACGTTACGTCATCGATGTTGAGGAAGCAGAACGTTCAGAAGATGTGAGGGTTTGACTCTGACGAGAGGAGCTGCTGCCAAAACTGACTTTAGTGACATCACAACACTCGATACTTATGAAGAACTTCATGTAACAACGTGCTCCGTCTTACTGCTGGAGCTGTTTACAGCTACAGACCATCGCCCACATTCTCCAGACCTCTGTCCACCTGAGTGAGAGACTTTGGTTGGACAACCCGTCCAGTCCATGGAGTGTCCTCCTCGCTGGGAGTGAAGCAGAGCGACACTTTTTACACAAACACTGGTTTTGTATATTTTCATGAATAAAAAGTGTCATTTTTTAAATTAGGTTCTTATTGCCGGTAATAAGTCGGACCCCTCAGGGTGGGAGTTGGACCTCCGGGGCTGCCCGTTGTCACAGGTTCTCTTCAGAACTTTTATGGACAGAACTTCTTGGTGCAGCCAGGGGGAGGAGGGATTCTGGTGTGGCCCCAGGATCCATCTCTGCTCTTTGCAGATGATGTGGTCCTGTTGGAGTCATGGTGTCTTGATCTTCAGCTCTCACTGGAGCAGTTCACAGCCAAGTGTGAAGCAGCTGGGATTAGAACCAGCACCTCCAGATCTGAGGCCGTGGTCCTCAGTCTGATTGTTCTCTTCAGGTCGAGGGTGAGGTTCTGCCTCCAGTGGAGGAGTTCAAGTATCTCTGGGTTTTGTTCATGAGTGAAGGAAGAATGGAGCGTGAGACTGACAGATGGTTTGGTGCAGCATCTGCAGTATTGTGGACTCCGTACCGGTCCGTTGTGGTGAAGAGGGAGCTGAGCTGTAAGACAAAGTTCTCTGTTTACCGCTCGGTCTACGTTCCTTCACCTCTGGTCATGAACTCTGATCAGAGACTGAAAGAACGAGATCGTGGATCCAGGAGGTTGAAATGAGTTCCTCCTCATGGTAGCAATAGTGTGAGAAGTTCAGATCTCCAGGAGAGACTCGGAGTAAAACTGCTCCTCCTCCACATCCACTGGAGCCATTTGAGGTGGTTCGGACATCTGGTCAGGATGCTCCCATGACGCCTCCCTAGGGAGGTGCTCCGGGTGTGTCCAACTGGAGGAGACCCCGGTGAACACCCAGGATGTCTCATGGTTGGCCCTGGAACGCCTTGGGGTCCTCACAGAAGAGCTCGAAGAGATATCTGGACCTCCCTGCTCAAGCTGCTGCCGCCGAGACCTGACCTGAGAACAAGCAGAAGATAATAGATGAATTGATGGATGGATATTTTTTAAACCTAACATGCGGCATTGAACACATCCTAGAACACTAACATGATCCTGGTTATCACCAGAAATGAAACAAAAGACTTCAGAGCTGTCTGATGAGCAGATGTGGTTGGACTAGATGAAGGAAGCAACAAACATCCTGGATGACCTGTGCTGCTTCTGAGCCTGGGCGCAGCAGATCTCAGATCAGGTTTCTGTTGATTCATTTATCACTGAAGAGGATCCTGCTGCTGTTGGTGCAGGAGAGGCAGAGCATCAGGCTCAGCTTTCAGCTTCACATGGAGGAGGACGTGTCTGAGCGGACCACCAGGATCAGTGTGGACCAGTTTTTCACCTTCAGCCGGGTCCAGTCTGGACCATCTGTTGTCTCCATCTGTGCCTCGGACAGCTTGAGGTCTGACTCCTGCTCAGTTCTCTGCAGAGTTTCATACCGCAGTTCTTTTCTACCTAATTCTGTACGTTTTCGAGGCCGTCGGCTTCTTCTGTCGGTTTGAACTGAGGCAGCTTTAGCGTCTGATTAACAGAAAGAACGGGACGGACCCGGATGGAATCAGCCGACCTTTTCTAGCTGCTGGCCGTCGGTTCGTTTCAGTTCAGCGAGCAGAGAACTGGAGCATGATGGCACGACTGCTTCACTGTACATTAAAGGAGGAAGAGGAGGGATCGGGAGGAAGAACAGTGGATGAAAAAGAGGCGAATGAGGTCAGAACATGATGGAGTTCAGTCCTTTTTAAGCTTTGACTACATTTAATCATTTTCATCTTTATTTTGTAAAGTCAAGTAAAATTTATTTATAAAGCACATTTAAAAACAGCAGCTGTTCCCAACAATAAAAATCAATGGCAGTGATTAAAAAAAAAAACATTTAATTTAAAGCAGCAAAAGAAAAACGCAAAACAGTAAAATACTAAATCAAATGTATGGCCAGTGAAAACAGGCGTGTTCTTAGGAGAGACTTAAAAACAGGAAGTGAAGTGTCTGATGTTGGGCCACGACTGAAAAACCTGATCTCCTCGGAGCTTCAACCAAAAGCAGCTGCTCAGATGATCTCAGCGCCTGAGAAGGAACATCTGGTTGAAGTAGGTCAGAGACGTATGAAGGTGCAAGGTCATTTAGATCCTTAAAGGTCAACAGGAGAATTTTCTAATCTATTCTGACACTCACAGGGAGCCAGTGAAGGGAGGACAGAACTGGTGAGATATGATCAAACTTATGAGTTCCTGTTAAGAGACGAGCTGCAGCATTTTGGACGAGCTGGTGACATGAAATGGAGACCTGACTGACCCCAACATAAAGAGCGTTACAGTAGTCCAGTCGAGTTGTAACAATTGCATGGACTGTTTTTTTCAAGGTCAGATCTGGTCAACACGGACTTGAGCTTAACTGTCTGCCTTAACTGGAAGAAGCTTTTCTGCAGAACAGAGTTAATCTGTTTATTAAACTTAAAGTCCGAGTCTAAAACCGTCCTGAGGTTTGTAACAGACCGTTTTAGAAACTGAAGAGAGTCCAGGTTTACAGGATCAGAGACGGCAGCAGAGCTAGGACTAAACACAACTTCAGTTTTCTGATCATTGAAACTTAAACAATTTGAAGCCATCCACGCCTTGATGTCAGCCATTTTTTACAGAGGGTGAATTGTGCATGAGCTGTTGAGTTTTAAAGGCAGATAGATCTGACAATCATCAGCATGACCGTGAAATGAAAGACCATGTGTCCACAGGACAGACCCAAAGGGAACAGAGCGTGAAAATAGAAGGGGTCCAAGAATCGAGCCCTGCATAACCCCACAGGAAAGAGGGACTAAAGTAGATAAAATATGAAGAGAACTAGTCCATCATTAGTCCATCAGGGCACTAACGATGGGTCGTTAGTCTGATGGTCCTCTATCAAGTGAACAGCTGGTTCTGGACATCAACAACAAACTGGTTGATCCACCATGAGAAGATGCTGTTTATAAGACTGCGTTTGTTGCAGCTCCTCAGACTGAAGAAGTACTTTGGATAAAAGATGAAACCTTTTAACAATAAAAAAAAAATCTAAAAAAGTTAAGTCTGGTCCTCTGGACATTCAAAAAAACAAAACAAACATCCATCCATCCATTATCTTTACCCGTTTGTTCCATCTTGGGTCACCGGTGCCCATGTCCAACAATCACTGTGCGAGGGGCGGGGGACACCCTGGACGGGTCGCAAGTCCATCACAGGGACACACAGAGACAAACGAGACAAACAACCATTCACTCTCTCACTCACACCTAGGGACAATTTAGAGTTACCAATCAGTCTAACATGCATGTTTTTGGACTGTGGGAGGAAACTGGAGTACCTGGAGAAAACCCACGCAGCACGGAGAGAACATGCAAACTCCACCCAGAAAGGCCCCTGGACCGGGGTTTGAACCAGGGACCTGCTCGCTGAGAGGCAGCAGCTCTACCAGTTGCACCACCGTGCTGCACAAAACAAACAAACAAAAAAGTAGAAAGATGAAGAACTTTTTAAGGTCTAAAATTAAGATGGGAAACACCTTGTATCTGTGACTTTCCTTCCCTCCATTGATCACGGTGACATTATTCACATGAACGCTCCTACAAGAACCCTGCAGATGTTGGATGCTGCAGATGTTGGATGCTGCAGATGTTGGATGCTGCAGATGTTGGATGCTGCAGATGTTGGATGCTGTCTATCATGGTGCACTAAGATTCATAACTGGCTGTAACTACCGTACCCACCACTGCACCCAGTATCCATTGATTAACTGGTCACCATTAACTCCACACAGACTCTCCCACTGGTACATTTTCATCTTTAAATCACTTCTT
>NC_056514.1:40994275-40994890 GCF_014905685.2 Nematolebias whitei | reverse complement strand
TAGGACCCGTGTCCTGCACAGAGACCCGTGGACCCTGTAGGACCCGTCAAACCTTTCCAGTTGGTGTTTAATGTGCGCACTGCCAGCTCTGCTGATCCTCAGCTCAGACCTGGACCCAGTTTAAATGTTGAACCGGGTCGGTGCGGTCCAGGTTCTGGCTCTCAGAACCCACTCTGCTCTTCAGTGTGTCGGCCCGGTGAGGCTCATTTCCATGCGTGGGAACACAAAGCCCTCGTCGTGTCACACACGGCAGCGTGGACTCTTATGTAAGCACTCTCACATATGCAGATGCATTATGTTCATGCATATGGATCGTAAACCTGCTCCTGCTGCCGGGTTTGGACCGGTTCTGCTTTTTATGGGCTGCGTTCAGTGCGAGTGGATCTCTGAAGGTCTGCGGACCCCGGCTGGTTTAAAACCTGTCGTTTAGAAGAACCGACACCAAGAGCAGCGATACGGCTGAGATCAAAGAACAAACACCATCGTCAGCTTTAAAGACGGGAAGACGATGCAGGGCAATCATGTAACGTGACCCAGTGACGGAGGCGGGGCAATCATGTAAAGTGATCCAGTGACGGAGGCGGGGCAATCATGTAAAGTGACCCAGTGACGGAG
>NC_056514.1:40989216-40994265 GCF_014905685.2 Nematolebias whitei | reverse complement strand
AATCATGTAAAGTGATCCAGTGACGGAGGCGGGGCAATCATGTAAAGTGATCCAGTGACGGAGGCGGGGCGATCATGTAAAGTTTGATGAGTTTCAGGGTTTAAACGTAGTGTCTCATTTAAACAGGTTCTGTGACAGCCTGCTGACAGACGGTGAACTGCTTTAGGACATGCATCAAACTGAAGGCCCGCGGGCCAGAATCGATCCGGTTCATGGTTCTGTCGGGCCTGCGATGGGATACGTTGTTTGTGTTGAATGAACGAGCCGCTCGGTGCAGGTTCCTCATAAATAACCAACTTTAAATTTCCAACGGAACGGACCGGCCCGGTTCTGATAACGTCAGCCGCTGTCTGGTTTGTAGATTATTTGACAGATTAGAATTTAAGTAAACTAAAACCAAAAACAAAACAAAAAGTTACAGATCATCATCTAATTGTCTGTTAGCAAAATAACCACTGGCCAGATGTTGATGAAACTGACAGTGGATGAACAGCTCTTTAAAGTTTAGCTGTGGCGGCCATCTTGACTCTAATCAACCTTTATGAACACGGTAATGACTTGATCTCCATTTATTTAAACTTCATGTGGTGTGGTAGTAGCTCAGGGTCATCCCAGCACACATTCAGAGCACTAACTGAGCAGGTGAAGGGAGGCGGGCGACATGCATTCCTTCAAAGAATGAAAGTTGAGATAAATCCCAAATAATTAGTGTTTTCAGAAGAGATGGATGTTGGTCATCACGAGGACACGTTGTTTGTGTCTGATGAGGACTTCTTGGTGGCGTCTTGTTTGTAGAGAAGTGGTCACAGTTGGTAGTTTTGTGGTCAGATAATGAGGTGAAGGTAAAGTTGTGGTCGCCCCCTGCAGCAGAACTCCTCCTCTGATGTGCCTTTCACACTTCATTACAGCGCTACGTGCCTTCCATCTAAACTAGCTGCTCTCAGGATGATGTTGGTGATGGAAGAACCGAGAGACGAGTCCGGGTCCACCGGGCCGGACACCGAGCACTCACAGACCGGCGTGAGCAGAACCGACAGGCCCGGCTACCACGAGGAAACCTGAGAGTCATTAGATGGATGTCCACATCGATCTATCAAAACCTGCTGCACGCACGCACACATGCACACACACATGCACGCACACATGCACGCACACATGCACGCACACATGCACGCACACATGCACTGTGGTGTGTGGCTGAAGTGTTGCAGCGTCACATGATCAGACAAAATTCAGTTCAGATCGTTTTCTGCAGTCGGAGGTGGAGCAGAGACAACTGGACAAGTCTGTCCATCACAGGGACACCTGGACAGGTCTCCAGTCCATCACAGGGACACATGGACAGGTCTCCAGTCCATCACAGGGACACCTGGACAGGTCTCCAGTCCATCACAGGGACACATGGACAGGTCTCCAGTCCATCACAGGGACACCTGGACAGGTCTTCAGTCCATCACAGGGACACCTGGACAGGTCTTCAGTCCATCACAGGGACACATGGACAGGTCTCCAGTCCATCACAGGGACACCTGGACAGGTCTCTCTGTAAATGAGTCCTCGAGGCTCAATGAGACCAACCTGTAGAAATAAAGGTTGAATTGAATTCTAGAAACATGTTTTCATGTGACTTACTGTAGCCACACATGCACGTGTGCATGCACGTGTCCAGGCATTGATACTCCCCATCATAAGGCCACAGAGCCCAAGTGGGTGATAAATATCAAATGATTGATGCTTAACCCTCCTGCCTCTCCATTTAGCCTGTTGCCATGGCGATGGTTGTGAGGAGGAGGACGTGGGAGTTGGTGTTTGGACGGGAAGTTCTGGGACCAGAACCGTCAAAGATTTATTCACGTAAAGAATAAAGTCAGCTGCTCAGGATGTGAAGCTTTTATTGGACTTTAATTACAAACATTTTCTCATGTTCAGTCTCTAATTTAGGATGAAAGTGTTTCAGTCTTCACTTGAAGTTTAAAGAGACAACCATGAGCTGATGGGAGACCTGTGACCTCTGACCTCTGGAGGGCTTTAAGAGTTACCTTCAGTCCTTCAGCGGACACGCCCGGCAGAAGAAGACGGAGTATTAACTTCCACTGGAGAAGGTCATCTTGTGGAAACCAGACATCATCAGACTCTGACGCTTCAGGGTGAAACTCCTCCATGTCCAGCTGTGTTACAGATGTGGAAACTACCCGCCCAACCTGTGGATGATGGTTACAGCCTCACACTTCGTACACACATTCATAGAGCTCCAGAGTCATGCTGAAGCTGTGGCAGGACGGCGCCGAGCCCGGCCCGGTAACTCTGATTGTCTGCTCCTCAGAGCTTCCTGCTTCCAGATCCTGCTCTGTGAACCTCCTGTTACATGAAACATGTCCGCTCAGAGTCCAGCTGAAGAGCCCTGCGTTACAGACCGGGGTCAAAGGTCAGATCTGTTAGCATCGTTAGGCTAACGGCTCTTTGACCCGTCTTCATCAGGAACTGCTTGTTGTCGGATCACAGCTCTGTCTCCCAACACCGGCTGAAGTCACTACGATCTGCTAATGAAGGCTCCAGGGTGTGTGTGTGTGTGTGTGTGTGTGTCCGAGGGATGCTGTATTCCTGCTAACCTCAGCAAAGTCAGTCGATGCTAATGGACGACATCATCACACTTAAGTGTGATTGGATGAGGGTTGAGTCAGGGAGGAGTATCCGTGTGCGTGTGTGTGTGCGTGTGTCCCGGTGTGTGTGGTAACGTTCAGGTGCAGCTGGAGCTCCTGCAGCCTCTGAGTCCTCGAGGAGCTGCTGTAGTTTGTGTCAGACTGTCGGGGTTTAAACTCCTGCTGCCTTCTCTCTCTCCTACAATCAACACGCTTTAATCTGAGCTTTCAGCAGACACCACACTGCACGGAAAACTCAAAAGAAATGCTTCTTGTTCTCCTTCTTGTCTCTGTAGGTCTGAAATATTTAGTAACTGAAGTCCTCCAGATAAATCTCTTTGTTCAAGCTGCAGGAAACGTGGCCCAAAGCGAAGTGTTTTGTCCACACGAAACCCATTTCTGTTTGTAAAACTTCTGGACACCCCATTGAGTTGATCAGATCAGACCCGAATCTGATGCCCTCAACAAGTTCTACGCACTCTTTGAAGACCTGAACAGACGACCCAGCACCGAGCTGAAAGACTGTGCTGATCAGCTCTGTGAGGTGCTGGCCAACATCTTTAACTCCTCCCTCACCCTGGCAACAGTTCACACCTGCCTGAAGACCACCACCATCATCCCAGTCCCAAAGAGCTCTACAGTGACTCGTCTGAATGACTAAAGGCCAGTAGCCCTCACCCCGATAGTCGCTAAATACTTCGAAAAACTGGTCATGACCCACATCAGAACAACCATCAACATCAGCTCTTTGTGGACTTCATGTCCGCCTTCAACACCATGATCCCCCAGACCCTGATGGACAAACTACTCACACTAGAACTAAGACCCTCCCAATGCAACTGAGTCCTGGACTTCTTAACAAACGGACCACAGTCAGTGAGGATCCACAACTTCTCCTTCTCCACCGTAACCCTCAGCACTGGCTCTCCTCAGGGATGTGTGTTGAGCCCCCTCCTGTTCACTCTGCTCACATATGATTGTGCAGCTACCCATCCAGGCTGTCACATTGTAAAGTTTGCAGATGATACAGATGTGGTGGGATGCATCACAAACAATGAGTCCAGCTACAGGCAGGAGGTGGAACACCTGGAGAGCTGGTGCAGAGAGAATAACCTTCACATCAATGTGAAGAAGACAAAGGAGATGATTGTGGACTTCAGAAGGAACAAAAACACCTACACCCCCCTGAACATAAGAGGATCTGCGGTGGAAGTGGTCTCCAGCTACAAGTACTTGGGTGTACACATGAATGACAACCTCAGCTGGAGCAACAACACCACCAGCCTGATCAAGAAAGATCATCAGAGACTCTACTTCCTCAGACGGCTGAGACGAGCTGGTCTGGGAAGCTCAGTCCTCACCTCCTTCTACAGGTGTGCAGTGGAGAGCATCCTGTGCTCGAGCATCAATGTGTGGCATGGAGGCTGCACAGCTGCAGAAAGAAAAGCTTTGCAGAGAGTGGTGAAGGCTGCACAGAAGATGTTGGAATCAGCCTACCCACCATCACAGACATCTACACCTCCAGATGCAGGAAGAGGGCCGCCTGCATCATGAAGGACCACACTCACACAGCACACACACTTTTTGCCCCACTCCCCTCAGGAAGGAGGTTGAGGAGCATTAAGTGTAGAACCACTAGACTGAGGAACAGCTTCTACCCTGAGGCTGTTAGACTCATGAATCTCTAACCAGGAGAATTGCTGTGACTTGAGTGTTGATATGTGCTGCTGCTGATCTCATGCTGCTGTAGATGAACAGATGCTCAGATATATTCATCAATTAATGATCAATTGATTTATTTTATGCTGCTGTGTCCATTCATCCTCATCTTCTCACACAGACTCATGTTCGTTCTAACTTTGTGACTCTCAGTGGTCTCCGTGTTTCACAGGGACAGCTTTTACTGACGGACATCGTGCTGACGAGACTTTAATACTGATGAAGACGCACAAACATTTAGGTTTACGTCAAACCAAGATAAACAAACAAATGAAAAGTTTAAAGTATCATTCTGTTTGTTACTTTGCAACTACAAAACAGAATGAAAGATTTCAATCTGATGAAGATAATCTGAAGTCAGGACACAGTTTTAAAAGAATAGATTAATAATCTAACAGTTATCAGAATGTTTCTACAACAGGACACGAGTGTTTTTAAAATGCATCTCCATTAATGTGAGCTGAACTCACATGCAGATCACTTTCCCTCCATTCCCTGCTGATGGTCCAAAGGTCCTGCTTTTATTGACAGAAGTTCCTCAGCTGCCTGGTTTTAGACTCCTGAGATGTCAGGGCTGCTTCAGGAGACCCGTCTGTTCACTCCTGTCTTCATGCAACATCTAAAATAAAGTCTGTCTCTTTGAGAGGATCTAAGGACCTGATGACCAGAGGACCTGATGACCATAGGACCT
>NC_056514.1:40984905-40989206 GCF_014905685.2 Nematolebias whitei | reverse complement strand
GATGACCATAGGACCTGATGACCTCAGGATCTAAGGACCTGATGACCTCAGGATCTAAGGACCTGATGACCATTCAGACCTGAGTGAAAGAAGTTTAACTTTTTCACAGCTGCTTCTTCCACTCGTCACACCGACTCGAGGAGGTTTTGGATATTTTCTTCACCAAGGTCATGGACCAAGAGGTTCTTCTGTGTGGAACGTCCACTCTTTGGTTCTTCTGTTACTGAAGGTCCATGAAGGTTCAGTGAGGCGTGCCTCTGGTTCTGAGGTGAGCGCCCATGGACCTGTTAGGTTTGATGAATGGACTCGGGGAACCAACAGCAGGAGGAGGTTTGGATCTGTGCAGCAGAACTGCAGCCACCTTCAACATGAACATTTCAAACAGGTGAAAAAGTGATCGGAGACGGAGAGCTTCCTCACAAATGAAACGTTTGTTTAGAAATCTTGGCACAGCAACAAAGTTCACGTTATCTGAATCCTAAAAGTCTAACGTTCTCAGGACTTCCTGCTTTGATGGAGATGAAACCTGCAGACAGAACCGGCCCGGCAGCGTCCCAGGACCAGCAACAGACAGGAAGTCTAGTCTGCAGCCACACTTCAAAATAAAAGTATCCTGATGCTGCTCAATAATCCAGGTAGAAAAATCTACAAAAGTTAAGTCTGGTCCTCTGCTTGTTCAAAAAAACAAAACAACAACAACAAAACAAACAAACAAAAAGAAAAGTAGAAACGTTTCGTCTTTACCGAAAGACTTCTTCAGTTAACTCTTTTAGATTCAAAATAAAAAGATTAATTCGTGTGTGTTTCAGCAGCTGCAGTCTGAAGGTTGACGGGATGTTTCAGAAGCGCTCGTGTTTTTATAGACGGCACAAATCAAATGTGTTTCAGGCTTGGAGCCACTTGGAACCATCTAAACACCACGAAGTCTCCTGGAGACAACAGCTGAGTCCAAACTTCTTCTCCTTCATTAAAAATCTCCACTGATGGAGACGAGATGAACCGTCTCCACTAAACAACGTCAGCAACGGGGACAGAGCTGTGGCGGCCATCTTGAATCAGTTTGACCCCAACGACTGTTGGACGGCTAGTGTCCAACAGTCTCCACCAGGGACTGTTGGACACTAGCCGTCCAACAGTCTCCACCAGGGACTGTTGGACACTAGCTGTCCAACAGTCCCTGGTGGAGACTGTTGGACAGCAGCAGAGATGAAGCGACTCGCCCGGGGTCTTTCAGAGGCTCACCTGCTGATCTGATGTAACGATCTGAAGTGTTCAGGACTGATGAACATCTCAGAGCAGGAACCAGAACCAGAACCAGAACCGAGCCACGCTGTTTTAATTCAGCAGAACTGGTCAGCCGTTAATCTCTGGTTCTTCCAGAACTCATCTGAGCTGGACCTCTGACCTCAAACCAATCTTTTGTTCTTCTGGACGAGCTGTCGCTGCTCTCCTCCTCCTCCTCCTCCTCCTCAGTGGCTCCTCTCTTAGGGAGGCTCTCCTCTGCAGCAGATTATCGTAGTCTGACGTTTAAATGTTTACGTTTTATTTGGGACTAACGATGACTCAGTTGTTAATCTGCTGAGTCATGTTGCCACCATTTTAATGAAACTGATGACCTCACCGTTTATGACCGCCAGCTGAAGACAGACAATGAAGTGTGTGTGTGTGTGTGTGTGTGTGTGTGTGTCCTCTCACACGACCTGACCAGAGATGCTGCGTCACTTTTTACTTCTTTATTCAATCTGTTCTGCTTTATTGGGTTTAATTATTTTCTGAATGATTAACTCAGTGAGTTCAGCAGGCTGTGTGTGTGTGTGTGTGTGTGTGTGTGTGTGTGTGTGTGTGTGTGCGCTTAATGTTTCATCTCTGTTTATTCAATCCAGATTTTTCAGTGTTTCAGGATGGAATCAGCTGATTGAATGGATGGATGCTGGACTGACGAGTGTTTTTATTAAAACCTGAGTTGCTGCTCCTCCTGCTGCTCCTCCTGCAGCTGCAGCTGCTGCTGCTCCTGCTGCTGCTCCTCCTGCTGCTGCTCCTCCTGCTGCTGCTCAGGTGTCTGGACGTTTCTTCTGGTGTCAGAACACTTTGGTTTGTTGGCAGCAGAACCATCTGAAGGGTCGGCCGTGGTTCTCCACGTGTGTTCAGATCTGGAGTTTGGACCGTGGATTATTTGAAGGACAGCCCGGTGTCAAACCATCACAGAACCACTCAGTGGGTTCATTCGGATCAGATGCAGTTTGTGCTGG
Source organism: Nematolebias whitei (assembly GCF_014905685.2). NCBI lineage: Eukaryota > Metazoa > Chordata > Actinopteri > Cyprinodontiformes > Rivulidae > Nematolebias > Nematolebias whitei. Next base: position 40,986,957 of record NC_056514.1, on the reverse strand, counting down.
TTCTTCTGGGTTTGAAGACTCTTCATGCAACAAAGCCAACAGGTCGGGTTCTTTATGGGTCGTTGTGGCGTCTTGGTTCTGTAAAGCCCGGTCACATCTGTTTTCATGGAGTCCAAGACGTCAGCTGACCTTGTTTGGATCCAACAGAATCGATCCTGGGCCTCCTCAGGGATCTTCTTGTTCATTTTTCACCTCCTTCATCTCCATCTTTCGTTCCTCCCACCTCATTTCTAGCTCACATATTTTCTCTTCTTCCACGTTTCGTAGTTTTTCATCTTTAATTCCTCTGACGTCTCTTCACATCGTTCCTCCTCTCGTCCTCCTGCTTCTTTTTGCTCCTGTCAATAATAAGATTTATAACGTGTTCGTGCACGCAGGATGCCTCAGAGCAATGGGTCTCCTTATCCCTCCTCCTCGTGTGATCATGTCCGTTTTAATCCGGCTCCCATAATCCTGTCTGTGACCAGAAGGTCACTCTGTAATCTGTGGTGCTGAAGAGTCGGAGCAGGTGAAGGTGTGGAGGTCAGCTGGGCGGGATTGTAAACCTTGTCTTGTCTTTTCGGCACAGTCTGAGTCTCTGATGTGACTTTAGGCCTTTGGTGAAGTCCTCTTGAGCAGAGATGTTGGTGTCTGAGCAGCGGAGTGTGGCATCGCTGCAAAACGCCCCCCCCCCCCCCCTTAAAAACCCAGTGTGAGCTGTTGACAGGCAGGAGGCTCCTTGTCTAAAACGGCATTTTATTTTGTGGTCCAAGGTGTGGACAGTCGTGTCCTCACACTGAAACCTGTCAATAGATGTTCACCTGATGTTGATGTTGTTGTTGTTGTTGTTGTTGTTGTTGTTGTTGTTGGTGACTGAAGGTTTGTTTAAGTCCAGAATGTTTTCAAAACAAACAACTGGACTTCTGTGTGTAGTTGCAGAAGTTTCTCCTCCCATTCAGGGAGAGTTCTCCATTAAAACCACAAGAGAAGAGAGAGTGGAGTTTCAAACTTGAACCCACATGCAGATCAATCTCCCTCCCTCCCCTCCCTCCTGAGGGTCTTTGTGAGCCTGGCTCACAGAGGTGTTTTGTTCACCTGCATGAAGGTGTGGAGTGAAACGCTGATTTGAACTAAACCCAATATGAGGTGGGGGTTAAATCTGCTCAGATCAGTTTTAGGTTTCTCTAAATCTGCTTGTTGTTGTGACACCCCCCCCCCCCCCCACACACACACACACACACTCACACACACACACACACACACACACACCCTGACTCGTCCCAAACAGATTAAAATGTTTTCCCCGTTTCATTTTCAGGATCAAATTGATCCCAGACGTTAGCGTCTGTTATTTCCCTGAAGCTCAGCGCCGGCAGATGAAACGAGATTTAAGTGTAAAGAATATTTCTGTCCAGGCCCTGAATCCTCCTGAGGAACTTCCTGTTTCTACCGGGCGAAAAGAAAACGAGCAGAAACATTACAAACAAACGATACAAGCAAAGGTCATCTGGATGGTTTCTTTTGTTGCCGAGACGTTTCATCCTTCATCCGAAGGACTTCTTCAGTCTGAGGAGCCAGCAAACTAAATTGAATCCCACAAACAGCTCAGGGATTCAGTTTGGTTTGGTGGCTCCTCAGACTGAAGAAGTCCTTCGGATGAAGGATGAAACGTCACGGTAACAAAAGAAACCATCCAGATGACCTGACTGAACATTGTTGGATTAATTACACCTGGATTAATGAGCATAAGCTTTGGCGATGCAAACATCAGCTGAGTGTTACATTCACACTGGAAATGATAACTCAGTTCCTGCTGGTGCTTTTATTTTGGTAATCTGCACTTTAACACAGCGGCGAGCTGGACCCACCTTCAGTTTTTTATCAGAACCGAACCGGCTTGATGAGCTCGGCAGGGTGTGACGCCTGAACGTCTCGGCTCCGCTATCGGAGCAGCGGAGCCTCACCGACAGCCAATCAGCTCGCAGCAGCACGGCTAATGGCCTGATAATCAATTAGTCGGCCATTTCTAATTTTAAATCCAATTACCCTGTTGGGTGGGGGCGGGGGGGGGGG
>NC_056514.1:40977941-40984805 GCF_014905685.2 Nematolebias whitei | reverse complement strand
TCCATCCATCCATCCACCCATCCATCCATCCACCCACCCATCCATCCACCCATCCATCCATCCATCCACCCATACACCCATCCATCCATCCACCCATCCATCCATCCATCCATCCATCCATCCACCCATCCACCCATCCATCCATCCATCCACCCATCAATCCATCCATCCATCCATCATCTTCCGCTTATTCCGAAATCTCGTCTGCCCCCACGACCCGAGTTATAAAAGTATTCAAAATAAAAAATAAAAATCCAACAGCTGAAATTAAAGTTTAGTGAGTTCAGAAAAGAGAATAATATTCTCAAATAAATTACTTTCAGAATTTAAAAACAGAAATAAAACAAAGTACATGAATAAAAAAGAATTAGAAAAGACAAAAATGTTTTAACAAAACGAGGAACCTCAGGACTCAGTATTTGCCGAGTTGCTATGGTGATTCCCACCTTTTTGTTGGTGAAATGGGAGGGGCTTCCTACAGCACCACACTCCATCAGGCAGAAGTGACAAATTAAAAACTGAGCTTTTAATTCTTAATTTAATTTAACTGAGTTTTTATAAACAAACATGTTTCACTTGTTTCATGAACTTCATCTGTTCGATGTTCTGGTACCAAACATTCCTGTTCCTGATTGGATTTTTGTTTCGAGTTGCTGTGGATTTGAAAACCACCGAACAGTAAATAATGTTTCCACCTGCAGCTCTTTATGATTTGTTTTTTCATGTTTTGTCAAAGTTTTTCCATCAAATCTCTGTTTTTAAATAAGGATGGTGTAAAAATCCGCGGGTTGGTTCTGTTTTCTGTCCTCTCAGGCACAAACAGTCGTGAGAGGCTGTGAGTCACAGATATGCAGCAATTTCACCTAAAAACATCATCGGCTGGCTGCTGTAATTAGCTCGCAGACAGAAAATGGAAATTCCACTTAATAATGTGCTGGAAATGAGCCGAGCTGAACCGGATCCAAACGAGCCCACACGGCTCGGCGAGAGCTGCCGCTCTCAGCATCACTTACACAGAAACAGATCCTCGCCCGACAATCACAACAAGCACGGCCGGCAGCAGCAGGAGGTGGGTTTCAGGTGGAACCACAGAGCGAGTTCTGGTCAGAATCAAACCGTAGGAGAGAAGAGGAGGCAGCTGAAGATGGACCGAGGCGGGCAGAAGAAATTAAACCACGTCTAATTAAAAGCAGAACCTCCCAAATGGTTCTGATGTTGTCTGTGTTCTGAACGGTCCAAGGGCTTCTGAGGGTTCTGACTTTCTGGACTCCAACAACTACCAGACAGGTAAGGTGTGTCAGACTCACAGCAACAAACTTTGGTTCTGGATCAGCGTGTGGTCCAAGCTGATGGAAGGTGACCTGATCAGATGAAGATCCATCAGAACTGAAAACTGAAGACGGGCAGTCTTTGTGTTGGAGGATCTGATTCATTCAACCTTTATTAAAACAGAGAAGTCACATTGAGCCTCGAAGACTCATTTACAGGTGAGACGTGTTTGGACAGACAAGTGGTGAAAAATGACACACGGGGTCAGGAGAAGGAATGTGCGATATAAACGGTGCACGGTAGAAACGATACACATTTAGCCCACGATAGAGATCTGTATCTACCGGCTAACCGCAGAAATGCTGTGTCTGATGTAAAATCACAGTTGTCAGTTTAATCGTTACTTTTTAGTTGAAAACTGTGCGTAAGTGGTGTTCAAGTCTTTTCCTCGAGAGCTAAGTAGCGAAGCTACAAGCTAACTACAGCCGGCTTGCTGTAGTGTAGCCGTATTCTGACGCATGTGCGAAACGCTGTATTCCGTCGAAACTTGTTGGTTTTTTTTCTGTCATCGAAAGTTTTTTTTTCCGTTGAAAGTTAAAGTCAGCGTTGGTCAGCTTTAGAGAAACCTGCTCTCTGATCTGTGAAAAGAACGCTGTGTTGTGTGATTTTACTGTGAGACCCTCTGGTCAGAGCCACAGACACATTTTGTGTCAGCTCCATTAAAGCAGGAGGAGGCGCCCACTAGAGGTTTGGAGGGTGAAGTGTTTTCAGTTGCTGCTCTGTTGTTGTTCATTTATTAAATGAGACTGGAAACTGTTAAGAGTTAACAACATATTCTTTTGTTTAAAACGTATGGCTAAAACTACATTTGATGTCTTTTGCACTGTTTTGCACTACAAGCAAGAAGCCTAATACTTGATTTGTTTATTATTTAAAAACTCTAGACCTAGTAGTGGAATTTTCTTAATTCAAAATAAATGATGGCAAAAGGACACCCTAAGCTTTTTTTATTCCTATTATAAGTTTTATACCAAAAACATATTGTGATATATATCGTTATCGCTACCCTTCACAATACATATCAGGATATGAATTTTATGTCATATCGCACATTCCTAGTTTGGAGACAAAATAAATTCCTAACAAGCTCTTAATCTTTGGCTGAAGGTCAACAGCATGATGATGAAAAAACTCTCACAACAAACACAATGACACTGACATGATGCATTTTTTTGGGGGGGGGGGGGGGTGGAAGGCCAGAGACAACCCACCCGGTGGCACTGCAGAGTTCAGATAAAATCTATCAGTTCAAATAGTTCCCTCTGGAGAGATCCGTACACACTCGGGGGGGTGTCAAGGACAACCATGGACGAATCCAGAGAGTCCTGAAATGATGAAAGAATGTTTATTCAGCTGGGCTCCTCTGATTGGTCCGTGGACTTCCTCGTTAGGAGGGGAGGGAGGGGGAGAGCATCAGGTTTTCAAAACTTCCAGGTGAATTAAGATAAGATGGTCTGTGCAGGCCAGTCAGGGAACCAAACTCAGATAAACACGATTGTTTTGGAGACAGGTACAACTTTTACTGACTTCTGCCTTGAGTCTGTCAGTCCACTCGGTTCCAAAATGTCCAAATTAAATGACCACTCCAATGGACCGTGCCTGAGAACAATCCCCGAGATCTGATCCATCCTGCCAAAAACAACTCAGTCTGGGTGCTCGAGGCGCAAACCAAGCCGTCATAAGACAAGCAGCCTGATCAGGTCCAAATTGGCTGCCGACGACTTCCTTGATTGTAGATAAACCAGGAACCAGCCGAATCCAAAAAGCAGGAACCAGTTATCATAAATCCGATTATATATGTCAGAGATAGACACGTCATCAAGTCTTCAAGTCGATGAGATATCCAGCTGCGTGCGTGCCAACAGGGCAAATCGGCTCGCCTAAAGCCCGTCTTCTCTTCGAAGAAATGTAATCGTGTTGAGGGACCGACTGATGAAATCCAAGTCCTTAAATTACGATTTGGAAGATTTGTAGAAGAGACGCTCTAAAGCAGTTTCACAGACAGGACAAAGCAAAGTGGAGAGGGAGAGGAGGATACGTCCGCCCTCGACAAGAGCAAGTGTTCAAGTGATTGGTTGTTGTTCCAAACGAGGAGTTGAGTTCGTTGAAGTCTGATTTGCTGATTAATTCTGATAATAAAATCCAGTTTAAATACCCAGTACTTACATTGTAGCAGATAAGTACACAGTATTTCTGTGATACTGATGAGTTGTTTTCTAAATAAATTACTTTATACTCAGAAAACATCATTTGTATATCTGTTGCACAACTATTTCATTATTTTTTTAGAAACTACATTGAAGAAATGTGCAAAAGATTCAGACTGAGTTGAAAAACTTTTGGAAGCTACAAAAATAATATTTTTCATAAAAAGCAGTCGTGGTACTTTTCACGCCATGTTCTGTTTCTGATAAGAGCCGTTCTTCAGCAGACAATAAGACATTCTGTAAATCAGAGAAATTAAAATCAGTTAAACGCCTTCCTGCTCGTTATTTATCTGTGAATATATTTTAATGAGACGTTCGGGCTGGAAGCCTCCCTCCTGCTGCGCTTCCACACTTTAATCATTTCTGCTCAGAGCTTGGATTCAAAGACACAAAACTCAACTTTCAGCATAAGCAGTATTACGTCTGCTGCTCCGGTAAAAACCTGCACATGAGTTTTCTGCACACAAACAACAAGAGCTGCAAAATAAATCCAGTTTTACTGAGACACAGGAGGACGTGAGCGTTGCCTCATCGACTGCAGCGACGTTTAAAAACTTTAAACAGATTTTATTCTTCAAACTAAACTGTGACCGGAGAAATGTGCGCATGTAGACTTTCATCTGATCCACACAGGAAGAGACGACCGGCGACAGTCGGTAAAACTAACATGACATTAACAAACATTTCCTCTGAAACACATTTAAAGTAAATATCTTTAGTCAACATACATCTGCTCAAACTGATTACTGAATATTTATAGTCTGGTCAAAACGAGCCAGAAACCTATGAAAGTTTTTGATTTTTATTTAAACGCACGGCACCTTTCAGCGACACACCAAGATGTTTACGAATGCTCCTACCCCCACACACCCTAAAAATAAAGAAAAGCATGTGTAAAGATACGGATGGGGCACCCCCTCCACTGAAAATAAAGACAGCGCTGACGGGCGGTAGCATCAGCACCCGCCTTCGTACCCAAACCTTCTGTTTCATTGGAGGGTTTTCAGCTGCAGGACTGATGGGAGCCGTCATTTCTAACCCGGGCCCGAAGCCTGGACCCACCCGACCTGAATTTGGAGCGGGCCAGGCCATGAAAATGTGCTGGATGGATGGGCCGGGTCGGGTTTTTGATTGCATCAGTGGATCAGCCATGAACCAGTTATATGACAACGTGACCTGCCATACATCCACCTGCCGTACACAGCCATTTCACTGCAGCTGACCGGCCCTGAGGTCAAATAAAGTTCAGTTAAGCTTCAGATGGACTGGACTGCCAGGAAGTGATCCGTCGCCCAAATGGACGTTCATTCAGCCTCTGCACTCACTGGACGCGCGCGGTCGATGATCCAAACAGGTGAGATCCCAAAGCAGACGTGTTAGAGCAGGGCCGCGCGTCACCGTGGTGAAGTTAGTTTTACATTGGACGTTAAGCGTTTGAGCTCCGTGGATTCAGCGGTGTGTTCCTCTCATTGATCCGATGCAGGTGGTCTGATTTCAGTCAGCCGGACTCGAATGAGAGGAAGACACCGCTGAAGCCACGGCGCTCCAACGTACAGCTAACTTTACCACGGTCCGCGCGTCCAACGACCATTAATAACTCCAAGTAGTCCACGCTTAATTAATAATGTGTGTGTGTGTGTGTGGGGGGGGGGGTCGGACCTGCAATTACTGTTAATTCGTCGGGTCGGGTACAGAAATGATGGCTATGGGCTGGGGCCGGATTATTTGGGTCCGAATGCAACTCTAGGCCTGAGGGAAGATGAACTTTAATTACACCGTGCTGAGACGGCCATCATTAGGCAGAACCATGAAACGGAGAATGTCCTGACTCAAACAGCTGCAGGTGAGATGATTACTCCTTCAGATTTCAGTTCACACCTGAAACTTGTAGTCTTTTATCAGACCTGCAGGAGCACAACGATGAACATGAATGTGTTGAGAGACATAGGAAATGCTGCAGGTGAGGGACAGGTGGGGGACAGGTGAGGGACAGGACGGGGTTGGATAGTCCAAGAAAGATTAATTTGGTGTTTGGTAAAAATCTGGACCGTTCTGTGTACAAAGCTCGTAACGTGTCCGACAGGACGTTCTGAAGAACCAACATGGAGTCTGAAGTCGTTTTCACACGGCGTTGGGCTCCGATAACAACTAGCCATGAGATTCAAGCTGAGATCATATCTACAGCAGGTAAGATATTGTTTGTAAGCCAGCCATGAGGTGAAGCTTCTCTGTTCCAGAAACAACCATCTTAAAGGAAACAAGTCGTCAGGATCCAAAGCACAGACAAATGTCTGATTTGTCAGTTTTCAGCCGGTCTCGTTGATCCAGTCTGAACCAATTAACGCTCCTCCGTCTGTCCTCACTCGACAGCTCTCTGCTCCCCAATTACCGAGAGTACACACCGTGAGGGAGAGCTGCCTGAAAGACACGCTGGCTCGGCTGTACTTCCTGTTAAATCCACAGAAGAAGAACCGGCGGAGCGTCCTCATTAAACCCTGAAGGTGTTGCCTTTAAGGTTTCATCAGCAACAATTAGAGCAGTGAACGTAAAGAAGCGTCTCCGTGTGTGATTGATCTGTTCAGGTTCTGCTCAGGTGTTCCTCAGACGTTTGGAGGATGGAACAATAGATTTGACAGATTCTACTTTCAGTCACGATGCTGCGTGAGTGAGTGAAAAACCTTTTCACCCTCCATTATCTCCGCCGGCGTTTAGCTTCACAAACATCCACAGCTTCGACTCATCGTGCAGCAAAGCTCCATCACAAAGAGAAGATACCAAGAGAGCCGAGGGAGGAGGACCGATGTGAAGAAACTCCTGCACGACGGCCGGATGTCACCATGACAACAATCAACACAGGAAGAGACGTCACTTTTCTTCTGTGACAGAAACCGATCGACACTGAAACATGAACGATTAGAAACACGTTTCTAACAAAGGTCAGGGTTCAATCTGTCACAGTCAGACTGACATGAGCATCGTATCGATTTCATAAATGATGAATTACATCATCACCGCTCAGGATGGATGGAAACATCTCGACGTGTTTCTGAACTCAGGTTTGTTTTTGTTAAAAAACAAACAGACTCAACTAAAGATTTACTGAAATTTAGTTTGAAACTTATTCATCACTTGGTGTTCAAACGTGGTCCTTTACTTTGATTCTGACTATACTGTACATCCAACCAAGCATCCATCCAACCATCCATCCAACCAACCATCCATCCAACCATCCATCCAACCAACCATCCATCCAACCATCCATCCATCCATCCATCAATCCAACCATCCATCATCCATCCATCCAACCAACCATCCATCCATCCATCCA
>NC_056514.1:40972102-40977841 GCF_014905685.2 Nematolebias whitei | reverse complement strand
CCATCCAAACATCCATCCATCCATCCATCCAACCAACCATCCATCCATCAATCCAACCATCCATCCAACCAACCATCCAACCATCCATCCATCCAACCAACCATCCAACCATCCAACCATCCATCCATCCAACCATCCAACCAACCATCCATCCAACCACCTATCCATTCAAACATCCATCCATCCAACCATCCATCCATCCATCCATTCACCCGTCGGATTCACCTGCTAACTTTCACTGTGATTGTAATCAGTCCTCGAGGCTCAATGGGATTTACCTGTAGAAATAAAGGTTTTATGAGTGTGGTCTGAGGACAGGGTCAGAGGTCAGGACGTAATCAGAAAACAGGATGTGGTCACAGGATAGGGCGTGGTCTGAGGACAGGATTTGGTCCAGTCCTGTTCTTTCATGGGTGGAGAAACTGTCCTGAAGTTGTCTCATGTCGTTCTGACTCACAGCAACTAAACTGAGCAGGACTCCAGACTTTTGTGCCGACCCCGTGTCCTGTGGAGCATGAAGTTATTTTTCTAATCTTCTGTATAAAATAAATCCCAACAGTATGAGAACAACGCCCTGTGAGGAAAGTGAAAGCTCTGAAGAACATCTGGAGACCTTTTGGATCCTACGTCACAAATACCGTTGTCAGTGTCTCCTCAGCCGAACATCAGTTTACACTTTTCAGATTCGCTCAGATTTCTCTGAGAAGTGTTCATCACAGCAAACGTTCTTGTTGTCTCTGAATAATTCATGGTGTGCTTATTTTTCTCTCTAAACATGAAACCATTCCTTTAAAAGGGGACATTAGTGGACCAGATGTCCCTGAATCCACCAGGTGCTGCTGGACCAAACCCAGAACCCCCACTGCACCTGGCTTTGAAGGAATTATCCATTATCCCACACAAAGCTGTCTAATCGGGCCCTCACGGGGTTCTGCTGTGGTCCGGCAGCACTCTCAGCTGAAGTTTGATTGAGAATGGATTCTTGCTCTTGGTGTGGAGGTTCTGCTACAGAGCCGACCTCAGAGGGCCGGGTTTAAACCTGCATGACTGATGAGCATTAAATTATTTTAAAACAGATTTTTCTCTTTTTTAAGGAAATCTCAGCCGGCAGGAGCTGGACCGGGACGGGCAGAACCACACCGACTGTTCGGATCCATCTCAGGCTCCACAAACCTCAGTCAGCAGGGTAAAGGTCAAAGGTCAAAGGTCAAGGACAGTAACGTGACAACACAACTTAGGTTGTTTCTTCTGAAGGAACGCGACTTCTGAGACAACACAACCAAAGTAGAAATGTTTACCCAGAATGCACTGCAGCAACAATGCTCAACACTGGACAAACTGGTACTGTGTCTACAGCCAGTTATTTTACCCGACCCCCCCCCCCCCCCCCCACACACACACCCCGCTTGTTTTCTTATATAAACTGAAAAACAAACACTAGAAAGGGAAATGGAAACAATCAGTTCCTGCAAAAACTGAACAATAGTAAATAAACTTTTTTAAAACGAGTCAAAACTCCCAGAAAGTTAAAATTATTTAATCTAATTGATCAAACAGTTTGATTAAACTGCTAAAGATGATCAATTCATCCAATCAGCTTTTTTCTTACAGCTCTGTAAACAAAAGCCCAGCTGGAGATTCAAAACTGGTTCGTTTAAAAACCACTGAGTCATCTGCAAACAGACGAATAATCCGGATGGATTAAAGGAAAAATCCACATTTCTGTAAAAATTATTACCTGACAGATTGTTATTTCCTGTTTTCTGGGAGTTGTCAACTGGTCCTAAACAGGTGCAGCTCGGTGGTTTTACTGCACACCTACTCACAACTCAGCTCTGTGACTACCTGCGAGGCTCACAGGTGTAACGGCAGCAGAGATCAGCTCTACAAGTCTAACAGTGGCAGAGAAGTTGAATTTAGCTTTGGCAACCATCTTTGATTTTTTGTTTGAAGTCTGAATTTGTCAAAGATTTTCCTCGGCTACTACGATTTAAATTTACAGCTTTGAATGTTAAATATAGCTGAATTTTAGCGCTTTAAAGCCTTAGCGGTTATCCTGAAATTGGGATTAGCATTTGGCCTGTGTTTCGGATCAGCTTTAGCTATGAACACATAAAAGTTCAACACATGTCTTGAAACAGCTGAATTAGAGTCATTTGAAATTGGTGGTGGCGGCCATCTTGAATTTGGTTGAGCCAATATGTTTAGTGATTCATGAGCTATTTTGCTAACAGAACAAACACACATTCTGGCTCCACAGTTGGAGGCAGTAAACATCTGAAAGTGTTGTAAATAAATGAGTGAACAGAAACCAGGATCATTGAAGACCTGCCTCGACCCGGTAAGGTCAAAGGTCACAGAGTGTGACGTCATGAACGCCGCAGCATGGCCGCACTGACGGGAGCTCCACTTCAACTCTTTTTTGTTCCTGTTGTTTTAACTTTTTTGCGCCTACGCTGCACACCCACGCTATGGGTATGACCACAACACACTTCTGGAGTCTTCTGTATCGCTGCCTTGCCATCGTGGCTCAGTTCCTGGCCCCCCTCCAGCTTTGGGCTCAGGCTCCGGCCTGTCATGGTGCCTGTCTCCATGATCCTCCATGTGCCTGCACGGACTGAACTCTACAGACCTTTTCGGCTGGGCGGTGAAAACCTTGGACGATCTCTGTCTGTGGACCCGGTTCTGGAGGGCAGTCTGTGAGGGCAGCTGATGTGGTCCTCGTTATCATCAAGCTGCTAGCTATACCTGCTAACAAGACCTGCTAACAGAACATAACCATGCTGCTTAAAGAACCTCTCTGCCAACTGCTAGCTGTAGATGTATTTCTTTTTCACTGTTGGTGGCTTGTTTTAGTATTTTTGGTGAATGCTTTGGTATTTCTTGTTGTTTACTTGGGTGCGCACCTGAATGACAACCTCAGCTGGGGCAACAGCACCAGCCTGATCAAGAAAGCTCATCAGAGACTATTAGTGCTTAGTGTATTTTTAGTGTCGTTTTTCTTTACAGTTTATACTTTGTTGGATGTAACTGGGAGCCTGTGTACAGTTTCATTCCACCTCATGTACCACATGTGGTGGAACGACAAATAAAGAACCTTGACTTGACCTGTTTTGGCGAGTCGAGACGGTTCTTCTGGTCCTCAGCGTTTCTTTGCATTGTTGACCCCGTGTTGATTTTTGCAGACAACTAAACCAAACCTGAACAGGTGCTCGCAGCTTCCATTGGCTGAACGACTGAAGAAGCTCAGCAGACCTGGATGATCCGTCAGGTGACACAAACACGACGACTCCTCTGTCACCTCGGCAGAAAACCGATGTTAGCTCATTGGTTTTAGTTATCACTGCTCCATCAAAGGGTCTGTTAGCAAAATATCTCACGAGCCAGCTCCAGTTTGGTGTGGTAGTAGCTGAGAGTGATCAATACTCTGAACGGATCACGTGAGCAGCGGGTGACAGGCATTCATGCTGGGTTCATTTCATCAGGAAACGGAACAACCTCTCAAACTAATAAAGATCAGTTCAATCATTTGAAACGTTTCATTTTAAAGTAAACACGTTAAATTATTCACGTTATTTACGTCGACCTCATCAGTCGTCTTATAAAGGAACAAACAAACAAATCTGTTGATTGTTGTGTTTGTTTTTATAAAAGTTTGTTGTTTTAAATGATCGGTTTCTCTCCAAATGTGCAGAAATATGGATTTTATCTCTCAACACAAAGTTTGGAGCCACACGTAAACAAAGGTAAACAAATAAACAAACTTTGTTTACATGTGTATTGGGACGGAGGCGTCTCGCCTCATAAAACAAGTCAAGTTAACTTCTCGTGTTGATGTTGTTGTTTATTAAAAAACATCTAGATAAATGAACAGATGGACTTCTTGGGTGGTTTGTTGTAAAACTGTCTCTAAATGTTTGACTGAGCTTCAGTAAAGGCTTTAAATGATGACGGATTATTTAAACTTTATTATTTTGTATAAAACTCTGATCTCCTGACGGTTTCCTCCAAACATTTTTATTTTAAATACAAACTGATGTTTTGTCAGCCTTGCGCACACGATCATCCCAGAAATAAATCACCAGTAAAGTAAAAGTAAAAGGGATCAAAGTGCAGCTCGTTAATGAAGCCGTTATTCCCAGATTGGCCCCCGGCGCCGGTAATCTCCCAAACTTAATGTGATCATCTGCTCTGATCTAAACCGCTGGCTGGCCTCCAATTGTTTAATCAATCTCTACATGATTAAATGGAAATGAGGATTATTCTCACAAACATCCACTTCCTGCTGACAGGAGCCAGCAGGGTGATGAGAAACGATAAGCTCCGCCCACACGTGAGCTCCAGGTGTTTGTTTTCCAGATGTTCTGTGGACTTACCTGAAAATAAACTGATCTGTTTGATTTTAGCACGGTGAGAACAACAGACTGTCGCTTCAGGAGAAATATTCAATTTACTGGACCAGAGCATAGAGCGGGTCAAACCACTCCAACCATCAGAACCATGAAACGAACCGGGTCAGGGCTTTGAAACGGACCATAAAGCATCCATCATACAAATATTATAAAAACACAGAATAGAAAAGAGCCTCTGAAAGGACATCAGACAGGAACCGGGCTGGATCGGGTCCAATGTTTTCCCACCACATCAACCAAAGCCAACTGCATTCAGTCGCTCACTGACTGGCCTCTGGTCCGAGTGGAGTTCTGGACCCGGCCCAAGTAAAACCTTCATTCAGAACAACAATGGCAGCAGGGATGATGGATTTGGGTCACTAACGAGCCAGGTGGCTGCAGTGTTCAGGTTATGGCTACACAAAGGTAGAACAACAATGAGGGGCCTTTCACCGAGGTTCTGCAGAGACGGAGAGATGGTTCTGCTTACCTTCAGCATCAGAACAATGGAGGAGGGGAGGGGGAGGAGCCAGCCCAGCGGCGCCGCACCGAGAAGAGAACAAACAAAAACATTTCATTAGAACACGAAGGACATTTGAAAGCAGCAAAGAGCAGCACCAAAAGTTCTGAGCCTGGCCCGTCATCACGCTTTGGGTCAACAGCTGACCTGAGAACTCCTGAACGACATCACATCAGACAGACAGGCAGGCAGACAGAGAGACAGACAGGCACTCCCTGAAGAGTGCCCCTGCAGAACACACAGCAGCTCCTGAACCCAGCAGCCTGGTTCTGAAGAACCCGGGTCCTCCTCGGGTCTTCCTGCCTCTCCATCCCTGCTCCACCTCCAGCGGCGCTGAAGATAATTCCTGCACATTTGTTCTGGTTGCTGAACAGAACCACTCTGGCTGGAGGACTCTCAGCCAACTGGGAGGAAATAAATACCCCTGACAGGTTCTAAAACTGGATCCGGGCCGGGCTGAGCCTCTGGGTGCCAAAAACAATCAGCCCGAGTGTGACCGCACGGTTCCTGCTAACGCTGTAATGTGAGGAGTCCGACAAGGCCGGCCCGTTTGTGAAGCTAATGTTCCGCTTGTCTACATCGTTTGCCTCCAGAGGAGCAAAGATCCAGAGCAGCAGCACGACGGGACCAAACGAGACCAGCAGAGCTGAGCCGGGAACTACGGGTCCAAACAAACAAACAAACAACTGACGACAACACTCATCTGACAACAGCAATCATCTGACAACAGCAATCATCTGACAACAGCAATCATCTGACAACAATCATGTGACAACAACACTCATCTGACAACAGCAATCATCTGACAACAGCAATCATCTGACAACA
>NC_056514.1:40971697-40972092 GCF_014905685.2 Nematolebias whitei | reverse complement strand
TCATCTGACAACAGCAATCATCTGACAACAGCAATCATCTGACAACAATCATGTGACAACAACAATCATCTGACAACAACAATCATCTGACAACAATCATGTGACAACAACACTCATCTGACAACAGCAATCATCTGACAACATCAATCATCTGACAACAGCAATCATCTGACAACAGCAATCATCTGACAACAACACTCATCTGACAACAGCAATCATCTGACAACAATCATGTGACAACAACACTCATCTGACAACAGCAATCATCTGACAACAGCAATCATCTGACAACAATCATGTGACAACAACAATCATCTGACAACAACAATCATGTGACAACAACAATCATGTGACAACAACACTCATCTGACAACAATCATGTGACAACAACACTC
>NC_056514.1:40969202-40971687 GCF_014905685.2 Nematolebias whitei | reverse complement strand
TGACAACAACACTCGTCTGACAACAATCATGTGACAACAACACTCATATGACAACAATCATGTGACAACAACAATCATCTGACAACAATCATGTGACAACAACAATCATCTGACAACAACAATCATGTGACAACAACAATCATCTGACAACAACAATCATCTGACAACAACAATCATCTGACAACAACAATCATCTGACAACAACAAAATATCAAGAAGAATAAAAAAACACCCAATCTTGAATGTTTACATTTGAGTTCAGTATTTAACGGGCATTACTCTCAGCTACCATCACACCAAATTACAGCTCCACATCTAAAAATGGCTGATTTATAGTATTTTTCCTGTTTTGATCAGGCAGCCATCTTGGATACGAGCCGGTCGTTTATAACATTTGTGGGGGACACGTTGCGGTTCGGCACGCGTTAAAGTTGACAGAAGAGGAAGACGCCGTCTTCAGGCAGTCCCCAAAAACATGACGAGTGTGAGAAGAACACTTCACGAGTTTACTGCATGTCAGTAATGAACCTCCAGGCCACCAGGTGGCGCTGATCGTCCAATTTGATCAGCTTTAATCCTTCGAGTGTTTGTTTGTTAACACGTGAGGAGCCATGTTCATTTACACTCAAAGTGTGTGTGTGTGTGTGTGGGGGGGGGGGGGGGGTTGATTTTATCCTAAAAGAGGCAGAGTATTGCTCACCCCCACTCCCAAACAAAAGGTGAGGCAATTCTTTGGCTCAAAAAGGGGCGGAGCAAGTACCCGGATGTTTTGCTCCACTTTAAGAAGCGATGGTTCAAGGATCGTTTTAAGGAAGGGGCTTGTAGCTGAAACATTTTTATTCTGCTTCTAGCAGTTTTCCATCAAAAGGCCGGGTTGTTTTGTACTTCATAGATGCTGATCGGGTCGGGCTGGTGCCGCACACAGCAGAACTCCCAGCTCGTCCCATCACACCCATCCATCATGAGTATTTGATGAGCGGCCACGTTACAATAACCTGTGTAAGTAGAGGTGATGTAATAAGCATCATTCATCACAGCTAATGATTTCTGCTCGTCACTGTCTCGCCTGCTGTCAGGGTAATGGATGGGCCCGGCCCGCTCGGCTGGTGGCACCAAAGGTGACGCCGCTGTTTGCTGGTTAATAATGAGAGCTGATGCCGGTGCTGATGGGAGATGAACGAGCTGTGTACTTCCACGGTCGCTGCCTCCTCCAGCCTGACAGATTGGACTCAAACGGATCATCTGAGGGAGTCGCAGCGCGCCCAGATTCTGGTCTCTGGAGACGGACCTCGGCACTTTATTACCCTGAACTGCAGCACACGACCCAGCAGCTGCTCGCTGGCTGCGTCAGAACCGAGCCAAGCCGCTCCGCAGCTGCAGAGCCGTGAGGTACGAACCTGCTGTCGGTGAATAACCAGGGAGGGATCAACATGGTTCTTGTCTGGCAGAAACAAACAGACACTTTGGACTGACGGACTCCGTGGCCGGAACCGATCCAGGTTCCACAGGTTTTACACTCCAACAGAAAGACGCCATTGTGTTTGCAAATTACCACCTCACATTAACTACGCTGCACAAACAGTGATGTTCAAACTCCAGGATCTGAGAGGAATCAGATCAGCTGCCAGCAGAAACAGGTTTTATAAAAGCCGAGGTCGGGTTCTGATGGACCAACGGTTCCATCCTGACGGATATTAAAGAGACAGTCCCTGCTGGACACACCTCTTTGGTTAGTGCATGTTGTCATAACCAAACTTTCATTTAAACCACCAACATACAAGAAGAGAAACATATAACGTCTTCTATATCAGGGGAAGAGTGCACGAAGATCTGTTTCCAAAACATTCAACTCTGACAGCGTCGGAGCAAAGTTCTGAGCGTGGACTCAAGAACTGAATGAGTCGGACATCCTCTGCGGGGCGTGTTCGAGGGAAATGAAGAACTAAAGAAATAAATATTATAACGTCTGCAGAAGTTGAACTCTGTGATTGGTGCACAGTCAGAGCCATGAGCCAATCAGGCTTCAGATGTTTGGCTGCACGCTCCAATCACAATCAGCTGACACCTTCACGTTTGTTACGTTTCACAGGAGGAGGAGCCGATAAAATGATGATGTCAGAGTTGTGATGAAGCAGAAGGCTTCAGTCACATTCTTTAAATAACAATAAAATATAGATCTTGTGCACCAGACCACTAATCCTCCCAGGAGCAGTGACTCCTCCACAGTGCTAACAGTCTACTTCACAAGTACTTTGACTTGTCAAAATAAAAGCTTCTACATTTTCCAACTCTGGATTCAAACTTGTAAAAACACAGTTTATGATTTATACAGTTTATAAAATGACCAGAACCACGCAGAGGCCAACCGTCAGATTAGAAATGTTAAAGATCAAAAGACACCCGTCTAGGTGAAACGTTACAAAACCCTAATCACGACCTCAGGTAAAGCCCTTTAGCTCTGCTTCAAAGCAGCCGAAACGTCATC
>NC_056514.1:40968665-40969192 GCF_014905685.2 Nematolebias whitei | reverse complement strand
CAAAGCAGCCGAAACGTCATCACAGTTTCAGGTAAAGCCCTTTAGCTATGCTTCAAAGCAGCCGAACGTCTTCACAGCTTCAGGTAAAGCCCTTTAGCTCTGCTTCAAAGCAGCCGAACGTCTTCACAGCTTCAGGTAAAGCCCTTTAGCTCTGCTTCAAAGCAGCCGAAACGTCATCACAGTTTCAGGTAAAGCCCTTTAGCTATGCTTCAAAGCAGCCGAACGTCTTCACAGCTTCAGGTAAAGCCCTTTAGCTCTGCTTCACAGCAGCCGAAACGTCTTCACAGCTTCAGGTAAAGCCCTTTAGCTATGCTTCAAAGCAGCCGAACGTCTTCACAGCTTCAGGTAAAGCCCTTTAGCTCTGCTTCAAAGCAGCCGAAACGTCTTCACAGCTTCAGGTAAAGCCCTTTAGCTCTGCTTCAAAGCAGCCGAACGTCTTCACAGCTTCAGGTAAAGCCCTTTAGCTCTGCTTCAAAGCAGCCGAAACGTCTTCACAGCTTCAGGTAAAGCCCTTTAGCTCTGCTTCA
>NC_056514.1:40965845-40968565 GCF_014905685.2 Nematolebias whitei | reverse complement strand
TCACAGTTTCAGGTAAAGCCCTTTAGCTCTGCTTCAAAGCAGCCGAAACGTCTTCACAGCTTCAGGTAAAGCCCTTTAGCTTTGATTCAAAGCAGCTGAAACGTCATCACAGCTTCAGCTATGGTGGTTGGATGCATCACTAACAATGAGTCCAGCTACAGGCAGGAGGTGGAACACCTGGAGAGGTGGTGTAGGAAGAACAACCTTCACATCAATGTGAAGATGACCAAAAAAGATGGACGTGGACTTCAGGAGGAACAAACACACACATGAATATAGGAGGATCTGCGGTGGAAGTGCTGCTGTGTTCATTCATCCTCATCTGCTCACACAGACTCATGTTCGTGCTGCTGTTTGTCATATTGTCTTGTACCATTAGTGCTTAGTATATTCTTAGTTTAGTGTATTTCTTGGTCCATATCTTAGCTCTTATTACTGTTTTTTCTTTACAATTTATACTTTTGTTGGATGCAACTGGGACCCTGTGTACACAATTTCATTCCACCACATGTACCACATGAGCTGTGAATGCCAAAAAAAAACCTTGACTTTGACCAAAAGCCCGTTAGCGCTGCATCAAAGCAGCTGAAAGTGTCCAGCTGAACATGAGAGGAAAAATTAAGTCCTTATCAACGAAATATCAGGTCCAAATCCTGCAGTGATGCATCATCATCATCATCATCATCATTCAGTCACTGAAGGTTCTGTTGAACTGAAATCCTTGTTGTTTTGTTTTGGTTGAAATTTGAGAACATTTATGAAACGTTGGAGATTCTTTATGGCTTTACCTATGATTGTTTAATTATGTGTACTGTACAGTACTTTGGTTCCGTGGGTATTTAAAGTGCTCTACAAAAAAAGCTGGTATGGTATGGTATGGTATGGTATGGTATGGTATGGTATGTATGGTATGTATGGTATGGTATGTTATGGTATGGTATGTTATGTATGGTATGTTATGGTATGGTATGGTATGGTATGGTATGTATGGTATGTATGGTATGGTATGGTATGGTATGTATGGTATGTATGGTATGGTATGGTATGGTATGGTATGGTATGGTATGGTATGGTATTCTTCCTTGTAGAAATTAATAAATCCACCACAGAAAGGTTTTAGGTGAAAAAATATGATTAAATCATGGAACTTTAGATAGAACTTATTTGGGGAAAAAACAGATTTCACACCGAGAACACATTGAAATGACATCATCTTTCACAGTTCAAGCAGAACCTTTCTAGAAATCTATCCAGAACATTTCTAAAAGCCTCTTTTCTGTGGGGGAAATAACATTTAGTCTTGTTTTTTTCTGGTTTATCTGGCTGATAAAACAAAGAAAAGTGAACGTTATTCAGACTCCAGCAGGTGGACTTCATCCACCATGGCCTCCTGCAGCTTCTGGGGGCGTATCAGAACCAAAGGATGGATCAGCAGCTCACAGGATCAAACTCATTCTCTAAGATGGAATTCTGTTTCATCAACAGTTTGAGCAAGAACATGCATAGTGGTCCAGAACTCTGTCCCTGCAGGAGGGCAGGGCTCATTAATCCAGTGAGCATCTTATCAGGTTCTGTGAGAAAAGTCTTGAACTGGACCCACTCAGAACCCTCAGTTTTTTCTCTAAGTCCCAGGAGCAGCTTGTCATACAGATCACGTAGCTCCTCGTGTGTCTGAACAGTTTTTTTTTTTTATTCAACCTTTATTTAGTTTTCTGTTCACCATGACACTCCAGAAAAATAAAAACTGTGAGAGGCTTCGAGAGGAGCTGTAGAGCACGGGAAGAACCTGATATCTGGACCACCTCTCTGGGCTCAGATCAACCTCTGGATCTTCCCATCGGCCTTTCTGTGGACTCTTCAGATTTTTAGCTCCAGCATTCCTCCCACCATTATCTGCACTCATTGTGATGCATTCACTGAACGTTAGAAAGACACTCTACCAGGCTGAAACTACCATTAAATAATTTGACATTGAACTAATCCTGCAGATTTGATTTAGTTTTTGCTAAACAGCCAGTCTTCATCACCAGTCCACAACACCAGTCATCAAGGTGACGGGGTCTTGGCAAGGGGTGACAAGGTAAATGGTAAATGGACTGTACTTCTATAGCGCCTTTCTATCTTATGAAGACGCTCAAAGCACTTTACAACAATCTGTGCCTCATTTACCCATTCATACAGCACTCTACTAGATCTCAAAGCTAATGGAACAAATCATTCTAAAGAGACTAATCAGAGCTTTAGATTACATTCATACACCAATGGGACACGCATCGGAGGCAATGAGGGGTTCAGTGTTTTGCCCAGGGACACTTGGCATGTGACTGTGGATGGATTCAAACCCCCAACTCTTGCATTGGAGGACAACTGATCTAACCACTCAGCCACAGACACCACAGGTCTTGGCAAGGGGTGGCGAATCTTGGCAGGGAGTAGTGAGGTCTTGGCAGGGGGTGGCAAGTCTTGGCAGAGGCTGTTGTGGTCTTGGTAGGGGTGATGTGGTCTTGGCAGGGGATGATAAGGTCTTAGCAGGGGTGATGTGGTCTTGGCAGGGGATGGTGAGTCTTGGCAGGGGGTGGAAAGGTCTTGGCAGGGGGTGATGTGGTCTTGGCAGGGGTGATGTGGTCTTGGCAGGGGATGGTGAGTCTTGGCAGGGGGTGGCGAGGTCTTGGCAGGGGGTGGTGAGGTCTTGGCAGGGGGTGATGTGGTCTTTGCAGGGG
>NC_056514.1:40962288-40965745 GCF_014905685.2 Nematolebias whitei | reverse complement strand
ATGATGAACACAAACTAACACATGATGAACATAAACTAACACATGATGAACATAAACTAACACATGATGAACATAAACTAACACATGATGAACACAAACACATGATGAACACAAACTAGGCTAACAAGAACAGACTAATCACTAAAAGAACTGATAAACTACTAGCTGAAATGATTAACGATGAACATAAATTTTACCCATAATCCCTCCCTGAGGTCATGTGACCAGCAGTGAACCACAGCAGGATGCTACAATACGTTCTGCTAACATTAAATGTAAATGTTTACTGTGGTTCAGTAAATGTGTTGTAATGAACAGTGCTGTGACACTGCTGGTTAAAAATAATAATACAGTAGTCTAGCAGGAAGTCATTGATCTTCATCTTCATCTTCCTCCTGTGCACTGCCCCACCTCCCTGGGAGCACAAAGGGGAGGGAGGAGAACCAAGTTACTCCGGTCCACAGTGGACCAGTGAAACCAGGTTGTGACGTGTTGGTTTCATTGGTCAGATTGGTTTTATTTTTTAAAACTTATTTAACCAGGTATTCTCTTTGAGTCACGAGGACCCACCCCCCAAGACAGACGTGCACGGTGCAGCTATGTGAGCGTCTGGGTGTGACACGGCTAAATGTTTTGGCTGCGTGAAGCTCATTAGCCCGTAAAACAACTTTAAATCAGCCGCAGCGCTGTATAAACAGGACTGTTCAAAGTGTGAAAGCAGCTGGTAAATTCTTTCTCTAATACAGATTACAGCAGAACAAGACGAGCTTGAGTTTCCTGCAGATACCATCAGGTCCTTGATGAAACGTGACACTGAAGGGTTCTGGCTCTGGGTTTACATGAGCTGCAGACACTTTCAGAGCCGCGGGTCAGACATGGCTCCTCCAGCTCACTGGTCTGCTGCAGAGCTGACGGGAGACAAGCGGCTCGGACGTCCTCGTGCATGTGGGGGTGAAACGTGTGGCAGAGCGGTGGTTTAAAGCAACAAACCTCGTGACTTTAAAGACCCTCGACTGAACGACAAACTAAAACAAGTCTGTTATTAAAGCGCGCTCCGACAGCTTCAACTCGTTTCATTTGACTCTTTCCATCTTTGAAACATCTTCATTTAAAACGTGCTCAGAGGAATTATTCTACATGATGTTTGAAGGTCAGCTCAGGACCAGGGCTTCGGGGTTTGGTGGCTCGCAGTGGGGTCTCGACACCAGTGTTTGGGACCCTGGTCACCAGAACATCTGCCAGCTGCAGCCCTATAACTCATCTGTGAAACCCATTCAGATTCTGCTGCTCGACCCGGACCAGGTCATGGGGGCAGACGTCTGAGTCCAGATCCCCAGACATCCGTCTCCGGGTTCCAGCGAGCCTTCCGTCAGTGGATGGATGTTCTGTGGGTCCACAGGAGCTTGTTCAGGAGATGGATCCTGTGGACCTGCTCTGAGGCCCGGTATCCCTCAGCACTCTGGCTCCTCATCCAGAAGCAGTCTCCCTGAGGAGAACCTACAAAGGCCAGATTTCCCCTGACGACAGGGTTCATGAGGTCTACGGTCCAGTGGAACATTACTTTTAATGAATTAATTGTTAAATAAAAGGTGACTCTGAACTCTTTTGAAGAAACATCAGAGTAACGCCACGTTAATCCTGAGCTAGGTCTTCTCTGCAGCAGCCACTTCATCCTCTAGTCTCAAAGTGAAGACTCTTCCTGGTTTCTGAGGCGGAGCCGCAGTTTAAGTCTTTTAGGAGGTTTCATCTCTGCTCAGAGCCCAGGCTTCTGTGCGGGAGAAGATCTGTCAGAATAAAAGGTCAAGAATCCTTCAACGGGCAGTGAGCGTGCTGCGACTGAGCTCTCACCAGGAGCAAAACGCTGAGAAAAGATAAAAACAGACGTCTGTGCTGAGGCAGAAGGTTTAAAGCAGCAGGTCCAGGGACCGAGGCCAACATCTGGCTGCAGCTGGGACCTGCTGCTCAATGTTTGATGAGTCAAACTTGGCTGAACTCGGGCTGAGCGTCTCCGAGCCGAGAACAAACAGAGGACAGAGCTTCTGCCGAGCACACCTCGGCGCAACAGATTCATCTTGATTAGAGAGGTCTTCTGCTGGAGAGCCGTGCCTCATCAGCATCTGGCTGCTCTAAAAAGTGATTACAAGACAAAAACATCATCAAAACTTAAATTATCATAAAGATAACGAGACAGATGTGGCCCCAGAGATGGTGGAACTAATGGACTTTGATGCAGATATCAATGTGCAACTTTTAATAAATTGTTGTTTGTGCCCACTGGTCGACCTGGAATCAAACTCTGGGGTCAGTTCCATGAAAGTTCAGAAGGTCAGAGTCTAAACTGACCTGAAGGAGCTGCTAAGCCGTCAGATGGACGTTGAACTGAGTCCAGGTTTAGTTCAGGAACACGTGGGTCTCATTTCTGTGTTTTGGTGGACCTGATGGTTCTGTTGGCATCTCCAGGCTTTGACCTTCAGAGCGCATGGAGCGGTTCAGAACCAGGAAAAGTCTGAGGTCACGGTCCTCCAGATGAACAAGGCAGAACCTCCCGCCTGGCCAGGGCTGAGTCTCTGAACTCAAAGTGTCCGTGAACTAACCTTTTAAAATTAATTTCACCTTTATTTAACTAGAGACAAACACTAAGAACAGAGTCTTACTGACGGAGCTGGCCTGGTGGCACCAACAGCTTCTTGTCGGGTCGAGGGAAACAACAGTTGGACAAAACGATAAAATATAGAAGTCGATAACAAGAAGTCACACATTAACAACTGTTCATAAACAACATTACTAAGCATGAAAACATTTGTAAGTATCTTTAAAAACAGCTTTTAAACTATTTGTAAAACTAGAAACTGAGACAAGTTTGTGAAGCAGCTCCCAGTGAGAAGGAGCAGCAGAACCAGACCTGGTCTGTAGAGTTGTTGACCACAAAGACCGAGAGGACCGGCTGTTATACTTCCAGACTGGTGCTAGTTGCAGTAGATGAGTTAAATATGGAGGTGAATAACCAGCAACGTCTTGTAAATGAGGGTAAACCAATAAATTTCACTACAAGTATGTAGAGAAGGTCATTTAACGAGAGCAGATGTGACCATGATGATCTACAAGGAGCATTTGTAACAAAGACAATAGCAGAGAGATGAACTGAGTCCAGCTTATGGAGGACTCCCTTAACATGTCTGTAAATTATGTCTCCATAATCCAACACGGGAAGAATAATTGTTTTCAACAATGGTGCATTTTGCAGCCACTGTAAAACAAAGATCTATTTCTATACAGATAACCAAGTCTGAGCTTTAACCTTAGATTGTAAAACATCAACATGATGAGAAAAGAACAGAGCGCCATCAATCCAAATTCACAAATATTAATAAACTGTTACATATTCTATAATATTTATAAACTGTTACATCTTCTATAATATTTATAAACTGTTACATATTCTATAATATTTATAAAC
>NC_056514.1:40962183-40962278 GCF_014905685.2 Nematolebias whitei | reverse complement strand
TTCTATAATATTTATAAACTGTTACATATTCTATAATATTTATAAACGGTTACATCTTCTATAATATTTATAAACTGTTACATCTTCTATAATAT
>NC_056514.1:40961890-40962083 GCF_014905685.2 Nematolebias whitei | reverse complement strand
TTATAAACTGTTACATCTTCTATAATATTTATAAACTGTTACATCTTATTGGTTCTAACACCAATTAACAGAACTAACAGGCTCTAATACCAATTAACAGAACTTATTGGTTCTAACACCAATTAACAGAACTAACGGGCCCTAACACCAATTAACAGAACTTATTGGTTCTAACACCAATTAACAGAACTAA
>NC_056514.1:40959323-40961880 GCF_014905685.2 Nematolebias whitei | reverse complement strand
ACCAATTAACAGAACTTATTGGTTCTAACACCAATTAACAGAACTAATGGGTTCTAATACCAATTAACAGAACTAACGGGCTCTAATACCAATTAACAGAACTAACGGACTCTAACACCAATTAACAGAACATATTTGTTCTAACACCAATTAACAGAACTTATTGGTTCTAATACCAATTAACAGAACTTATTGGTTCTAACACCAATTAACAGAACTTATTGGTTCTAACACCAATTAACAGAACTGATGGGTGTGGAACAGATCAGTTACTTAGAAACTGTTCAGGCTGCGACGTGACTCAGCTGCTCTCCACGGTGAGTCATGGTTCCATGAAGCCTGCAGAATGTTTAGCTGCAGCGACTCCCCGTGCGTCCTGATTAAACGGACAGAGCACCACCGAGGAGACGAAGAGCATTAAGGCTGCAGGAGGACGAGGCCGTCATCCTTCTGCTCCTTATTACTCTGATTTCTGTCAATATGTCGCTCCTAAATGAGCTCACATGAATAAACTCTTCTCTTCTTCAGTCGAGCAGTTCTGGAGCTAAACAACAATCTTTAGATTTGTATTAAAGCCCCGCAGGAAGTTCAGGAGCGACTGTGTTCCAGATGACGAGCCGAGGTTGGAAATCATGTCTAAAAATGATTATGTGCTCTGATCAAAATAAAGTCAACGCTTTGTAAAATAAACATTCTTCTTAAAGCACCAACAAATGTCTGTAAACACTCCTGGTTTAGTTTCATGGTCAGAAATGAGCCGGGCTGCTGTGGGATCTTTAAATGGATCGTTCTAACGTTTTAATGATGTTGGAGTCGGGTCTGTGAACGACCTCACTTTGGAGAAACAAGAGCCTCATGGATGAGCCATCTGCAGCAGCAGCAGCTGTAGCACTTCCTGTGCAGCCTAGAGGGACTTCCTGTGAGAATCTATTTCTGCAGGAGCAGCAGAGGAGCTAGTTAGAGATGGCATCTGCTCTGGAAGTGACCCTGCCTAAGCTAGCAGTTAGCTTGTCCACAGAGAGGACACAGCTACAGCTAGCTGCTGCTGCTATTTCAGGGATGTGGTCATAAACAAAGCTGAAACAGCTGGAGGGTTCAGAGCTGCCAGAAGGAGCTCTTGTGTTTTCACTTTGAAGCTGGACACCTGACTGGACATGGATAAAAAACTAAAGTTTCTTAAATTAAACGTTTGCGTTTCGTTTTGTAAGAAGTCTTCCTGCTGAGCAGAACGTTCTGGTTCTTGTGTTCTGTTTTAAGAGGTTGAATGGAAGCAGCTGGACGTCTCGTGACTCGTTACGTCTCAGGTGAGAAATGAAGGAAGACACAATAAGACCTTCTACTCTTCACAGAACATCATCTGATCCGTTCCCTCCCATCCCTCCTTTACTTTTAGGACTTTTCCTCCTCCTGTTCATCTTCGTAGTTCCTCTCTCCATCGCTCCTTCCTTCTCTGCATCGTCTGAACTCGTCCTCCGTTCATCTGGATAAATTATTTGTTCTCCTTCAGTCTGAAGTTTGAATTTGTTTCTCATCTCCACAGTCAGGGGCCAGCATTGTTTGAGGTGCGTCATCAGATGTTTGTGCTGCAGTCACTGAAAATAAATTCAGTATTGAAGATGTCGTTATTCCAGCGGCGCCTTCTGAACAGCATCAAATTATCTGCTTTTATTCTCCTTTCAGCTCTTTCTGAGCAGGAATGTGGATGTGATGTCACTTGTTTCAGAGAAAAACGTGCCACTGCCACGGTGCTGATTTCAAATCAATGAGCAGAGAAACATGAAACTGCTGATTAATCTGGGCCCACATGATTCGTTTCATTGTGAAGAAGCTGCTGAAGGTGACAACAGGCTCATTAACAAGAAAACACTTGTTTTACATTAATTAGCTGTTCATGAATGCAGCAGGTGTACAGGTGGGTGTGGGAACGGATGGCCCGGTTCTGATCAACTCAGCGTGGTTCTGGTTGAACGTTGAGCCTCCATCACCAGCAGGAGCTCTGCGTGCTTCCTGCACCCTCACAGCTCCTTCTTCACCTCCAGCCCATCAGTTCTTCATTCCTCTCATGTCTAATTAAACAATCTATCACTGAGGATCCGTAGGCCCATTACCCATAATGCCCCTCACCCCTCCATCTTCTCAGCGCTGCTCTGCTGCCTGACGATGACTCCGTTAAAAAGCCGACAGAGAGCAGAAAACAGCCTGTAAAGCTAATATTGCTGCAGAGCCTGACTTCATTATGGCCGACAACGCCCCGCTTTAGGCTCCGCCCATTAACTCCTGGCAGGCCCGGCATGGGAAGGGGAGGTGTGTTGGAAGGTGTGACTGGTTCCAGTAGAATTTTTAACGATGCAGAGAAGGAACGAACAAAACAACTGAGGTGATGCCGCAACAAAATCATATAAACTATAATACTACAATAAATATAGTACAAACTACAAGAACTATAGTATTAACTACAATAACTATAGTATAAACTATAATAAAACAACAAATTTAATATAAACTAAAAGAACTATAGTATAAACTATAAAAACTATAGTATAACCTATAAGAACAA
>NC_056514.1:40958199-40959313 GCF_014905685.2 Nematolebias whitei | reverse complement strand
ATAACCTATAAGAACAATAGTTTAAACAATAAAAACTATAGTATAAATTATAAAAACTATAGTATAAACTATAAAAATTATAGTATAAACTATAAAAACTATAGTATAAACTATAAAAATTATAGTATAAACTAACAATAAAAGCTGCAACAACTATAAAATAACCTATATTAACTATAAAAAACTACAATACCTATAACTACAATAACTATACAATTTTAAAATAACTAATTTAAACTACAATAATTATCAAACAAACATCTGACAAAATGGCCGACATTTTGATGTAGAAACTGTTGAAAGAGTTAAAGTGTCTCATCGGGGTCCACATAGGACCACAGGTGGTATATTAAAACTGAATGGACCGATACGCCCCGAGTATCTTCAGTTTTATTCCTTTACTTTGTTTTAAATCGTGGAAATGAAACCCAACAAAAACCAAGTGACGGCAGCAAAACTCCAAACAGAACACGTTTTGTACGACAAACAGAAAACACGGTGAATTCCTTGAACATGATGGAGGGTGTGTTTAATTATCAGCAGCTGGCTGGCTGCTCAGTCAGAACCCACAGAGGAAACAACAGAACCAGAACCTGGTGAGGGGCTTGCATGAAAACAATCTGGATGAATTTCACATCTGCTGAGTTATTGAGACGAACGACACGATTTGAATCCATCCGGGAACGTTTCTTGAAGCAGTACGGGCCTGGATCCACCAAACAAGAAGAACTTCTCTCAGTTCTGTGACTGGTGTCGATGTCTGAGCTGAGACTGACATCCAAATCCTCCTGCATTAAAACTGATGTTCCTCTCTTCTTTACAACCCATTCTGACCCTCTTCACAAAGTGTGTGGAACCCCTGACAAGATGTTCTGATCCACAGAGTCAGAATCTTTAGACAGGTCTAAGAAAAGTGCAGCACAATAATCCTTAGCATCCAGTGCTTCAACAACATCATTAAGAACCTTCAGTGAAGCAGTGGTTGTGCTGTGTTGTTTCCTGAAACCAGATTGATGTGGAGGTAAGATGTTAAATGAGTCCAGGTCATTTTTGATTTGAGAGTTTATCAGTTTTTCTAGAACCTTGGCTAAAATGCAGAGTTTAGAGATTGGTC
>NC_056514.1:40955855-40958099 GCF_014905685.2 Nematolebias whitei | reverse complement strand
GTCTCTCGGACGAGAGACGAAACGTTTCTACATTTTTTGTTGTTTTGCTTTGTTTTGGTTTTTTTTTTTGAATGTCCAGAGGACCAGATTTAACTTTTTTAGATCTTTGAGGTGTTGCTTGAATTAGTGCAGTTGAAATTAGTTTATTAAAGTTTAGAAATGTTAAAAACAGTATTTTGGATAATAAGACCATTAAAATCCTGGAGTGGGTTCTGACCCGAGCCGGTCAGCAGAGCCTGAACCTGCTGGTCTCGTTGTTGTTCTGCTCATTCATCACCTCACAGCTTTAATTATCCGTCTGCTCAGAGAGCAGCAGCAGCTCCCAGGTTTCCCTCTTAAATCAAATTTGTGGCCACTCTGAACGCCGTCTGTAGGTCCGACTGATCCTGGACCTTTAACGTCTCCAAGTCTTCGTCTTTTCAACCCTCCGCCTCATCTGTATCTCTTGTTCTTCTGTTTGGGCTGCTCACTCTTTGTATAAACTCAGAGGACACCGTTCACCTGGAAGAGGCTGACGGAGAATCGAGTCGGTGTCTGGATGTTTATTAGCTTTGTGAAATAATGAGCTGGAGCCTGAAGGTGCCGGTACCAAACATCAGCTGAACTCCAGTCAACGTCTCTCTCATTCGAGCTTTGAGCTGAAAACTCCACGGTTAATTCTTTCGGCTTCTCTTTGAATGTGAAACAGGAGAACGGTTCTAAAGCGTCTCTCTGCCCGCTTCTGACAGACGAGTACAGAAGTTCACCAAGGTTCTGGTGCTGCTGGGTCAGATAGACCGGTTCCTGGGAAATGAACAAATTATTCAGATTTTTCCTTTAGTCAGATAATGATGGTCCCGTTCCCATAGCAACATTCTGTGTTCATTTAATGCACCTGAGCTTCATGCAGCAGATAATCTGTGGTGTTGGATTAATAATCTGTGATCAGACTAATAATCTGTGGTGTTGGATTAATAATCTGTGATCAGACTAATAATCTGTGGTGTTAGATTAATAATCTGTGATCAGACTAATAATCTGTGGTGTTGGATTAATAATCTGTGATCAGACTAATAATCTGTGGTGTTGGAATAATACTGTGTGGTGCTGGATTAAAATCTGAGAGTATGGAGAGAATAAATATGTGCTGTTTAATCTAGAACTGTGTGCATTCCTTTATTTTTGAACAGAAATAAAAACTAAACATTATCAGACATTTTCCTGAGCCCAGCAGTTCGTGACGGTACGTCTGTGGGTGTGTGTCACTACGTACCTCCACCACATGGAGTCTTGTGTCTCGGGTCATTGCGTACCCAGACAGACACAAGCCCTGTGCCTCAGTTCTCTTGGTTCCTGCCTCGGCCCGCTTTGGTCCCACTCTGCACCTACCTGGATGAGGAGTTAAAGACCGGAACCAGTTTCTGTGCTCCACACCAGCACCGTGGAGTCTGCGCCTGGGCGCCCATAGTTCACTGTTAGATGTGCCCTGATTCACATAATCTACTGACGGTCACTAGATGTCTGAACTACACTCATGGAAACAAAGAATCCGTTGGTCCTGCTCACGTGCACGTGTTGGTTCATGAAGGATCGTTTCCACACAGAGTTTCATGAACATGCGTGGTGAAACACGCCTACACCTGTCTGGACACGAGGTGGGTCTGAACCCTACACTTGTTCTTAGAACAGAAAACTTGGATTTTAAGGCTGTTGACAGACTTGTTGGTAAAAACCCAGTCCTACAAGTGTAACGAGTTTCCAGACTAACCCGGTCCACACTACGGGTCTGTCTTGAAAATGAGTCCTGGTGACTCAGTAAGACTACCTGCACAAATCAAGTCAAGTTTATTTATAAAACACATTTTAAACAGCAGCTGTTACCAAAGTGCTTAAAATAAGATCAAGGCAGTAAAAATGTAATTAAAAGCAACAAAAATGAAAACATTAAAACAAAAACAATGAGAAACAATGAAATGGTAAATCAAATCACACCGTGTTAAACATCAGTGAAAACAGGCGTGTTCTTAGGAGAGACTTAAAAACAGGAAGTGAAGTGTCTGATGTTGGGCCACGACTGAAAAACCTGATCTCCTCGGAGCTTCAACCAAAAGCAGCTGCTCAGATGATCTCAGCGCCTGAGAAGGAACATCTGGTTGAAGTAGGTCAGAGACGTATGAAGGTGCAAGGTCATTTAGATCCTTAAAGGTCAACAGGAGACTTTTCTAATCTATTCTGACACTCACAGGGAGCCAGTGAAGGGAGGAC
>NC_056514.1:40951162-40952855 GCF_014905685.2 Nematolebias whitei | reverse complement strand
GCGCGCGGCTGAAGCTGTGCTGGTTCAGACGTGCGCGCGGCTGAAGCTGTGCTGGTTCAGACGTGCGCGCGGCTGAAGCTGTGCTGGTTCAGACCAGTTTGAATTCAGTTTCCAGTTGTCTCGCAGCTGTTGGACCTGCGTCTCCATCGGAGATGGACCTTCAGCCACATTCAAACTGGGTCTGTCCTGTGGGTCTGCCACATGTGCTCCATGACGTTATTCTGAACACAGCGGCGCCTGAGAGGAGGAAGACGAGGACAGATGATGGACAGATGGAGGCGGAGTTAAGACAGGAAGTTACTCCAGCACTTCCTTTTCTAACCATCTGATCTGATAAAATACTGATGCTTTCATGTGTAAACTGTTGACAAAGAAAAACTAATTAGTTTATCAGCTTTAACGCTGGTGTGATATAACTTAAGCTTTTGGTCTGTGGCTTTTATTCTCCAAAAGAAATAAAGGAATAAAACATGATGTGATGCATGTCGCCCCTGCCCCACATCACAGGAATCTGAGGAAGTTTTGTCTTCTTCACGGACAGAAACAAGAAATTAACTTATTCTAAAGGCTCCACAATCACCCAAACCTCCCACTAGCCAATCAGATTCCAGGAAGCCTCAGTGGGAGGAGCCTGAGTGCTTAAGTAGCCGATGGCTGAAGCCTGCTGCCTAGAGCCAGAGATACAACGATGGGCTGTAAGATTGAATAATCTGAGCTGAATATTCTGATCTTCCAGGAATCACAACAGCCTTTGGCTGACAAGGGTCAAATGTTCTTCAAACACACATTCATGATACGGACTATATCACGAGTAAACGTTAGATATTATAATTCACCCACAGGTCAAATCTCCTAAAATCTTGTAGAGAACCAACAAATGATTCATTTAATGTAACACATTAAATCAAAGTCCCAGGACGTGGCTCATTTCCTAACAACTATTAACTATTAAAAACAAAAAAAAACGAACTTTTATTTACAAAAAGAACATTTATGACTGTAGAGGGTGGTTTGTGTTCAACTGTTCCTGTTGGAGCTGTGAAATAATAATAATTATTAGTTAATCTCAGGGATGAAACATTAAAGTTGAAACATATTTTAAAACTTCACCTCATTAGACACAAATCTCTCTGGAGATACATAAGAAGCAACCTGAGCTGCTGTTCTCCTGAAATCAGTTAGTTTTTATTGTTTACATTTCTGAGAATAAAACGATAAATATGAGGAGGCTGGTTGTCACACATTTATCTTAAACTTTGATCATCAGAACGTTTGGTCTTTCATAAACGTCAGATTATCAATAAAGGTGCATCAATGCTGAATTGTTTACTATGAGAAGCCAAAGGACAAGGACGGACAGAGAACATGTACAAGAATAAAATGAACAAACGGAGGATGTCTCAGATTAACCAAACAGAACCAAAGGATCAAACTGATCGATTGTGGATGAACTGCAGCTTTAATCCACACTGTGAAGTTGGATTATGTTAATCTGATCAGCCTCCTTTCACCTCATCTCGTTAATCCCTGCAGACATTTGTCCCCGAAGAACTTCGTCCGCAAAAAAATTGGTCCATATAAAACTTGGTCTGTAAAGAACTTTGTCCACCAAGAACTTGGTCCGTAAAGAACTTGGTCCGTAAAGTACTTGGTCCGTAAAGTACTTGGTCCGTAAAGAACTTGGTCCGTAAAG
>NC_056514.1:40950792-40951152 GCF_014905685.2 Nematolebias whitei | reverse complement strand
ACTTGGTCCGTAAAGTACTTGGTCCGTAAAGAACTTGGTCCGTAAAGAACTTGGTCCGCCAAGAACTTGGTCCGTAAAGTACTTGGTCCGTAAAGAACTTGGTCCGTAAAGTACTTGGTCCGTAAAGAACTTTGTCCGTAAAGAACTTTGTCCGCCAAGAACTTGGTCCGTCAAGTACTTGGTCCGTCAAGTACTTGGTCCGTAAAGAACTTGGTCCGCCAAGAACTTGGTCCGTCAAGTACTTGGTCCGTAAAGTACTTGGTCCGTAAAGTACTTGGTTCGCCAAGAACTTGGTCTGTAAAGAACTTGGTCCGTAAAGTACTTGGTCCGTAAAGTACTTGGTCCGTAAAGAACTTGGTC
>NC_056514.1:40949777-40950782 GCF_014905685.2 Nematolebias whitei | reverse complement strand
GTAAAGTACTTGGTCCGTAAAGTACTTGGTCCGTAAAGAACTTGGTCTGTAAAGTACTTGGTCCGTAAAGTAAAGCAGCTCAGTGAATTTAACAGTAAATGAAGGCAGCTGACGCTCATGTCAAGTTAAAGTGACGTCTTTAATGAGATTTTCGTCTTTAATATTAAGTCATTGGACGTCGAGTCCTGGACGGACACGTCTCCTTTGGGCAGCAATGGTTGCTGGTCCACAGCAGACGGTTCAGGATCAGACTGGTTCTTGCTGGACCTCAGCTTTCTGTTCTGTTGGTGTTTTGAAGAGTGTGTCAGGTGGTTGAATAATTCTGCTCTGGAACAAATGAAGAGATTCTTTTTTATTAAAGAGGGACAGAATATGAACAGAACTCATCAGAGGACCGGTTGAAATGTTTTAATATTTGGTGGAGACACCATCCTGTAGGTTTGAACCCACTCAGGAGGGCTTCAGGCCCACTCTTCTTTACAGAAATGCTCTAAACCCTGTGGGGTTCTTGGCACTCCCTCTCCTCGTCAGATATTCTACAGGACTCGGTTCTGAAGACCGGCTCGGCTGCTCTGGGACCCAGTTGTTGTTCTGTAGCCCTGATGGGATGTTCTGGGTTAAGGTCCTCCTGGAAGACCCACGACTCATGTTCAGGTAGATTTTATGGTACATGTTCCCGTCCTCTGGGCTGTGGTGAAGCTGTCCTGAATCCTGACACCCGAAACAAAGACTCCCACCTCCGATGGCTGCACCGACTGCAGCTCTGCAGGTTCCACGCCGGAGCCAAACGTGCACTTTAAAGACGAATCAAACTGCAAAAGACAGGAGCAAATTTTTACAGCTAATATTAAAGAGAATAAAGCAAGTGACAAACAGGAAAACATTATTCCCTCCATCATCATCTGAAGGTGCAACCTGACGGCTGCTCTGTTAGCCAACAAACATGAACCCAGAAAGACCAGACTGAAGCTCTGCAGCAGAACGGCACGACCGTTAACGAGACCC
>NC_056514.1:40949481-40949767 GCF_014905685.2 Nematolebias whitei | reverse complement strand
AGCTCTGCAGCAGAACGGCACGACCGTTAACGAGACCCCGCCCCTTCGAAACCTTCAGATGAGGAGGAGGCTGGGGAGTAGACTGCAGGAGGAGGCTGCAGGAGGAGGCTGAGGAGTAGACTGCAGGAGGAGGCTGCAGGAGGAGGCTGCAGGAGGAGGCTGAGGATTAGCCAGACTGAAGCTCTGCAGCAGAACGGCACGACCGTTAACGAGACCCCGCCCCTTTGAAACCGTCAGACGAGGAGGAGGCTGAGGAGGAGAAGGAGGCTGAGGAGGAGGCTGAGAA
>NC_056514.1:40927469-40949471 GCF_014905685.2 Nematolebias whitei | reverse complement strand
AGGAGGCTGAGGAGGAGAAGGAGGCTGAGGAGGAGGCTGAGAAGGAGAAGGAGGCTGAGGAGGAGCCAGACTGTGGAACGTTCTCATATTCTGACCCAAGAACATTTGTGATTCATTCGTGTTTTAATTTCAGTTCACTTCATTTTATTTATTTATCACCAGATCACATCATTATTCCACATTTAATGATTCAGGTTCAGTTATAAATTTGTGTCTTTCAAGGTAAAATAAAATTTTGTTTTTATAATTTAATAAGTCGTCCTCATGATGAAGACAAACACTGAATAATTATAAAATGTGTGAAATCTCACAGGAAGATGTTGAAATGACTCTGACCTAAAATCATTTTTATCAGATGAATTATTACAGGTTTATTTGAATAAGAAGCTGTTGGGCATTTCAGGAGTTTTATTTTTAAACTTGGATATTTACAAAGTGTTGGCTCAAACTTTAGGCTTTACAAACATCCTTACATTCTTTAAAACACTTCCTGTTGGTTTTTAACTCAATACAACGTTTTTTTCTGAGCATGAAGCTCAAACTGCTGCCTTCAGAGTCGGGCTGGGAGATGGTTTTGTTCTTGGGGATGTTTTCACACAGGTGTTGGGGTTGGGTCATGTGATCCCTGATTCTGGTTTTAAAACATGCTCCTAAACCCCAGAGTTCTGCAGGTCCAGGCAGCAAGGGCTGTCTCCCTCATAACAAACAGCTAGTTAGCTTCTACCACGGTGCCCCGTCTGTCACAGCTCACATCACTGACAGTTAAAACCTTCAGGACAACATGGATGGATAGATGCTGCAGAACAAAATTAGAGCACAGTCCTACTTTACCTTGGTGAAAACCTGCCAGTGTTTCCCCTACCATTATACAGGCGGGGTGCCCCACCCCGTCAACAGAACTGAGCACCCCGCCTACCAAACTGAACTTGCCCCTCCCACCCCCACCCGGCACTGACATCACTAAGGTAGCGGCACAAAATACAGGCTCTAGCTAAAAAGCCAAAGGCAGCACTCACATTGCCTCTTCCCTCATGTTGAACGCCCCCCCGCTCCTGCTCAAAAACTGTTAGTACAAGCTGCGCTCAGCATGTCTCCGTCCCCCCCCCATCAACAAAGTCATGGATGAGAAGAGCACCCTGCCATGGCAAACTAACTAGAGGAAACACTGCCTGCAACACAACCCCCCCCCACACACCCAAAAGAGATCTGCATCCATGTGCACACCGAAGAAGTAAAAACTGGAAACCTGCTCCACACACTCATTGATGATGCAGACGTGCCACAGACTGGGCTTCCTTCTCCAGAAGTCAACAGCAGAGGACCGAGTACACAACCTTGTGGAGCTCTGGTGTTGAGGTTGAGTGTTGTGAGGATACAAGGACCAATTCTGAGTCCCTGTACTCTGTCAGGGAGCTGATTTAGTAGCAGGTGGTGCCTTGAAGTTCAGCTTTCAGGAGCTTTGCTGTCAGATTGTCTGAGAATAGAATTAAAATCGGCGCTAACGTTGCTAACTGAAGCCAATCAAATCCAGGTAGGAGTCAGGATACGATGTGGCGTCGGACCAGATTCTCAGCATGTCGGCAGGTGTAAGAGCTGCAGGGTGGTGTTCATTAAGGTGCTGACGACCTCAGACGTGGCAGGATGGTTGACTGGCACAGACGCATTGGAACGTCTTGAAAATGTTGAGAAACAACCAGGACTCCAGAGGAGGAGAGGCTGACACCA
The DNA here is from genome assembly GCF_014905685.2 of Nematolebias whitei. Lineage (NCBI taxonomy): Eukaryota > Metazoa > Chordata > Actinopteri > Cyprinodontiformes > Rivulidae > Nematolebias > Nematolebias whitei. The sequence goes on along the minus strand of NC_056514.1, from coordinate 40,947,746 downwards.
CATGATCAGTTCACTTACACATGTGAACCGACTGTGACGGTTGTTCTGGATGTAACCTCAACGCAGCACTGAACAATGAAATAAAATAAAAATATCAACAACCGAGTGTTTGGTGACAGCTTCTACACACAAACAACGGTGAGAAGATGAGTGGAACTTCACTCCACCACCTGAGACCTGCTGAAAGCTTTAAACTTCTTCAACCCCCATTATGACACATGAAGAAAACCTGAGGACTTCCTGTCTGCTTGTTCTGAAACCATGGGCTGCTGTCCTGATGCTGCTCAATAATCCAGGTAGATAAACCTAAGAAGGTTCAGTCAGGTCCTCTGGACGGGTTCTTCTGATGGGCTGTGGTCTTCATCTAGTTTTGTGTCTTGGTTCATCTTAAAACGATGCCAGCGTTCTTATTTCAGATTTAAAGCCTAGTCGTCCTCAGTTTTAATTTAAATAAAACATTAATCCGTTCATCTGAACAGATTAACGTTCCTTAAAACAAGCGTAGCAGAACTTCCTGTCGAGTTCTGTTCATCTGGAGAAAAGCTTGTTTTGGGCTCTGTCTGTGGCTGAAACGGTCCAGGACTCGGGGTTTATTCTTTTTATAAATTTAAGTCAGACAAACGGTGCGTTTCAACCGATGACGATGGGATCGAAGTGTCGTCCTGTGCAGTGATGGACCGAGTCGCCTGCAGGAGGCCGGAAGCCTCGAGAGTCCAGGACGGACCGAGTGAAGCGGTCCTGTGTTGAATAATTCAGAGGGCGGCGTCTGGTCCGGCTCTGATGCAGCAGGTGTCTGCAGAGGAACCACAGAGATCAGACGGGAAGAAAAACCTCTTCCTGTCTGAGACGGCGAGATGAGATAAAACGAGGGAAACTGTCAGCGTGGCTGATCCGACAGCACCAACCCGACTGATAAAAGACCTCCACCTCGGGAGGGAAGCAGCTTGTGATGGACGTTCAGCTCAGCGATCATAAATGATTCTAAACAAACCGGGAATTTACCGTGAACGCCCTCTGAGCCTTTAAATATTACCACGGACCCAAAGGGCCGTGGACCAGGACGTCAGGGACAATCTAAAGACGACGTCACCTCTTTTCTAACTGAATTACAAACTTCACAACTATTCATTTAAAATGAGCTCCAGTTAACACAGAAACAAGTTCTGCTCTTGGTTTAGCTACAGAGTTCTGTGGAGTTTGTCATTTAGTTTCACTGTCAGTTCTTGTTTTATTGGACAGATTATTAAACAGATTTTAATCTTTTCTGTTGGCTCATGACAGAGCTCTGCAGGATTATTACAAAACCTTTGTCTCCATCAGGAACCCTGAGCTCTGACCTTCATGACAGAGATGGAACTGCCAACATTCCTTCATGGACTTCCACTGAGTGGTAAAACCCAGTCCAGACTCGGACTTCTCAGCAGAACCATCATTCAGAGTTGAAACGGGTCACAGGAAGTTGGCCGGTCTGTGAGCGAACTGCTGTTTTCACATCTGAAACAGATGTTTCACAGCGGTATGAGCTGTGCTGACTTTTAATCTGTTTCCTGTCATGTCCTCCAGCAGGACATCTGCTGTCCACAGAGGACCGGCCCGTGTCCACACAGTGGGTCCAGTTGCTCTTCCTGTGATCTGAGCCACTTCTGTTGTAACCTTTGATCTTCATCAGTTTGTTCTGCCCAGTTTAACAGATCTGAGCTGTTGTGGGTCTCTGACTCCACCTCAGTCCATCTGTCGCTTTTATCGTTTCATTCAACCTTTATTTCTACAGGTTAGTCTCATGGAGTCACGACGACTCGTCAAGAGAGACCGGATTTAAACACAGGACAGAAGAGGTACACACAACAATAAACAGCCATACAATGCACATCAAATAAAAAGTGTTATAAAACAAAATAAAATCAAGCTGCATTATAAAACGAGGTAGAAAACTAAAAACAGGAACATGTCTGTGTTGGTTGTTCTAAGGAACTTATCAGATTCTTAAAGCCACTTGGAGAGGTCAAAGGTCGAGAGCTTCAGGTCTTTTTACAAGATGTTCCAGGAAACAGGAGCGGAGTAGGAGAAGGTCCTTTTGTCTAGTTCAGTCCTCACTGAGGGAACACTGCAGGTAATGATGTCCTGAGAGCGCACGCTGTAGCTGCACTCACACAGAGACATGTAGGAGGAGATGTATGAAGGCAGCAGACCAGGAAGGGATTTAAAGATGGAAATGTACCAGTGCCTTGTGAATGTATTGGGCCCCTTGAACTTTTCAACCTTTTGCCACATTTCAGGCTTCAAACATAAAGATATAAAATTAATTTTTTTGTGAAGAATCAACAAGTGGGACACAGTCGTGAAGTGGAATGAAATTTATTGGATGTGTCAAACTTTTTTAACAAATAAAAACTGAAAAGTGCGGCGTGCAGTATTATTGGGCCCCCTTGCGTTAACACTTTGTAGCTCCGCCTCTTGCTGCAGTTCCAGCTGCAAGTCTCTTGGGGTTTGTCTCCATCAGGTTTGAACATGGAGACACTGAAGTTCTGCCCATTCTTCCTGCAGAACAGCTGGAGCTCAGTGAGGTTGGATGGAGAGCGTTTGTGAACAGCAGTCTTCAGCTCTTTCCACAGATTCTCGATTGGATTCAGGTCTGGACTCTGACTTGGCCATTCCAACACCTGGATATGTTTATTTGTGAACCGTTCCATTGTAGATGTGTCTTTATGTTTTGGATCATTGTCTTGTTGGAAGATAAATCTCCGTCCCAGTCTCAGGTCTCTTGCAGACTCAAACTGGTTTTCTTCCAGAATGGTCCTGTATTTGGTTCCATCCATCTTCCCATCAATTCTGACCATCTTCCCTGTCCCTGCTGATGAAAAGCAGGCCCAAGCCATGATGCTGCCACCACCATGTTTGACAGTGGGGATGGTGTGTTCAGGGTGATGAGCTGTGTTGCTTTTACACCAAACATATCGTTTTGCATTGTGTCCAAACAGTTGGATTTTGGTTTCATGTGACCAGAGCACCTTCTTCCACATGTTTGGTGTCTCCCAGGTGACAAACTTTAAACAACACTTTTTATGGATATCTTTGAGAAATGGCTTTCTTCTTGCCACTCTTCCATAAAGGCCAGATTTGTGCAGTGTACGACTGATTGTTGTCCTATGGACAGACTCTCCCACCTCAGCTGTAGATCTCTGCAGTTCATCCAGAGTGATCATGGGCCTCTTGGCTGCATCTCTGATCAGTCTTCTCCTTGTTCCAGATGAAAGTTTAGAGGGACGGCCGGGTCTTGGTAGATTTGCAGTGGTCTCATACTCCTTCCATTTCAAGATGATTGCTTGCACAGAGCTCCTTGGGATGTTTAAAGCTTGGGAAATCTTTTCGTATCCAAATCCGGCTTTAAACTTCTCCACAACAGTATCTCGGACCTGCCTGGTGTGTTCCTTGGTCTTCATGATGCTCTCTGTGCTTTGAACAGAACCCTGAGACTCTCACAGAGCAGGTGCATTTATACGGAGACTTGATTACACACAGGTGGATTCTATTGATCATCATCAGTCATTTGGGACAACACTGGATCATTCATAGATCCTCACTGAACTTCTGGACTGAGTTTGCTGCTCTGAAAGTAAAGAGGCCCAATAATATTGCACGCCCCACTTTTCAGTTTTTATTTGTTAAAAAAGTTTGACACATCCAATAAATTTCATTCCACTTCACGATTGTGTCCCACTTGTTGTTGATTCTTCACAAAAATTTAACATTTTATATCTTTATGTTTGAAGCCTGAAATGTGGCAAAAGGTTAAAGTTCAAGGGGGTGAGTACTTTCACAAGGTTCTGTAGCTGCTGCACTCAGTCATGATCACCAACAGGAAGCTGATGAAGCTTTTAAAGTTAAACACTCTTCCACAACCTTCAGAACCATTCATCAAAAGATTTAAGATTTAAGAGAATAGATTTAAAGTTTAAAGTCCACAATGAATTCCAACTTGTTTATTTTTAATAAATAAATGTTTTATTCTTGCCAACTGTAAACAGATCAGTTTAGATATTAGCAGATCATTATTCTGATGTTCCTCATCCAACGACGGCTGGATGGAAACGTCCGACAGCAGCTGTAGATTATAACTTTAAATTATTTTCTCCTTAAACCAAATAACATGAAGGTGTGTTCTGATGACAACAACTAAATCTAGATGTTTTTCCTCGTCTGAGCCACAGAAACACAAAGGTCTGCAACGTCTCATAATTTTGTCGTATTTTCCCTGAACGTCGTGAAGTAGACGCAGGAAGTCTCTGCTCGCCCTCAGCTGACACTTTCAGCAGTTTTCTGTTTTCTCCTTCAAATCTGAGATGTTTCCTCCTGACCACCTCCTCCTCCTCCTCCTCCTCCTCCTCCTCCTCCCACTGTTTGCGTCTCATAAATAAGGCAACAAAAGGATAAAAGGGCAGATAAATAATGAAGCCGAGGTTCACGCTGACAGATGTAGCAGAGCTCAAAGGTCCGTTTGGACCCAGCACCACCGGCAGGCGAGCTGCTTCTGTTTATTACAACAAAAAGAAGAAACGTAAAAATATTCCTGCAGGGCTAAAATAAGCAGTTTTAACTCTCCGGCTGTCATCAGGATGAAGATTCAGACACGATTTAAAGCTTCTGAAGAAACGGTGGAAGAAGTAGGTCGCTCTGAGTTTAGAAACAAAGTGCTGAGATCTGACGTGAAAGCAGGACGACGTGACGGTGCTCGTGGTCAGCCGTCTCCTGCAGACATGAAAGCTCCGATCGTTCCAACGGCGCTTTATTTATAGCAGCTCAGAAAACTCACCGGGGGGCGAGGGGGGGCCTAGGAGTGAGTTCTCACTTTAACGCTCATCGTGGATGAAGGATGATTAAATTATTTAGCACATGAGCACATTTTCAGCTCGGAGAGGACGTTCGAACCACATGAAATACATTTTTATAAATCACAACATGAGTCCAGTCTGAGGACTTTCATGTAGTGAAGTTCAGTCTGGGGGGGCGGGGGGTCGGCAGCGTATGCAGGTGATGGTGGAGGTTAGTTCTTCTCACCGGAGAACCTTAAGAATGAGCACAAACTGAGCGACAGTCAGCTTCCAGCTGTTCTTTGTGTTTATGCAGCTGGAAAGTTTGTGTTGAAGCTAAGGCAGATGTTCCTCCTGACATACAGATGTTGATGCAGACACAGACTGGGATCCAACAACTACAGTGGTTCTGTAGGAGTGTGGAACAACCGTCAGGAGTTGTGTGCTTTTGTAATAATTGGAGCGATGCTCTTACTTTGAAGAGAATCTTTTAGCATCATCTTTGAAGCTCTTAAGTTCAAACCTCTTCCTGTTTGCTCTTCAGCCGTTTCCTGCCGACCCTCGGTCTGGGACCTCCTGAGCTTCAAGACTCTGATCAGAGACGACGTGATGAGCCCATGGTGCGTTTTCGAGGAGATGACTTCCTGTGATGAAGAGAAACCTCTGAGCTCAGATGTAGAAGTTGATGAGTTTGTGTGTGAGACCAGACCTCTGAGAAGGTCTGAGAGAAAACCACCAGTCCTCCAGCAGAGACACTGAGAGGAGGAAGACTCAGATCCTGAAGTTTGGATGGAGGAGCTGTAGGAGCAGTGGAACGTTCAAACTGAGACTGTGTCCAAAGTGTTGAAGATGTGAACACTGCATCTCCGTCATGGAAAGTTCTGTGACCCGTTGAACCTCTGAATGATGGTTCTGCTGAGCTGGAGGTCCAAACAGGACTGGGCTTTTAACACCTTCTAATAAATGTTATTCATGTCCAAAATTTCTGTATTTTGATAAATTTGTCTACATTATTTAAAGGACCAGAGTCTGAGCTCACTGGTCCTGACAGAAAACCAGACCTGGACTCAGAAAGGTGTTCAGGGAACTTAGACGCATCTTTTTAAAATGTGATGTTTGTTTATTTTGCTTGCTGTTGTGGTGGTCGTGTTGCCATGGTTACCTCCCCGCAGCCTCCTCCAGCTCACTTCAGACCACTTGCAGCACACGTACCTCCATTGATTTGCTGAAATGAGCTGAATGAACGCTCTGATTAGCATCACATTCATCTGGATAATTAACTCTTCCCGTCTCCATACGCAGCATCAAAGACGGCGTGATTGACAGCTGCTGAAGGAGTCTGTCTGATGTATTTTTGAACCCAAATAGAGCAGAAGATGCAGATTGTAGCCATTTACTGATTATGTTTAAGTGTAAAACGCTCAGTTATGAACATACTTGAGTCTTATCCCAGCAGTGAGATTGGAGTGGCTGAAAACATTCATTTAAAGCGGCGCTTGTGACGCTAATCCTTCGTTTGTCATGTAAATTACACAATAATCCCAGCAAGTCCAAAGGTTACGTTTAATACTAACATCTATCTTTAAACACTGTGTAATCCAACACTGGAACAAATCCTGCCTTCAGCGTGGCTTTGTGAACCGTGCTGCTCTGTTCTGTTCACCCCTGAGATCCAGCAGAACCAGAGCGTTCTGATCTGCTGCTGTGATCCAGTTATCAAAGGCCGCTGCAGATGGTGAGGGTCAGGCACCTGGTACCGACCCAGACGCACCTCGCTGCATGGCTGCCCGTGTTCTGGCGGGATTAAACCGAACTTCAGCTTTGATGTGGATTAGCCGGCGTCCCGATTAAACCAAGGGGGGGGGGGGGGGGGGGTGGACGGTAAACATTGTTTCACCTGCTGCAGTTACTTACATAAGAAGTTTGGACATCACCTGGACCCTCCTGCTCAAACCCTGCCCAGATGTTCTCCTGAAACATGGCATGAGTCCAGAAAACTGCACAAACTAGTCTAAAGACGTGGAGACAAGGTCCAGTACCAGCCTTAAGTACTTGTAATATGAAGACGTAGAGACGAGGTCCAGTACCAGCCTTAAATACTTGTAATATAAAGACGTGGAGACAAGGTCCAGTACCAGCCTTAAATACTTGTAATATAAAGACGTAGAGACGAGGTCCAGTACCAGCCTTAAATACTTGTAATATAAAGACGTGGAGACGAGGTCCAGTACCAGCCTTAAATACTCGTAATATAAAGACGTGGAGACGAGGTCCAGTACCAGCCTTAAATACTTTTAATATAAAGACGTAGAGACGAGGTCCAGTACCAGCCTTAAATACGTGTAATATAAAGACGTGGAGACGAGGTCCAGTACCAGCCTTAAATACTTTTAATATAAAGACGTAGAGACGAGGTTCAGTACCAGCCTTAAATACTTGTAATATAAAGACGTGGAGACGAGGTTCAGTACCAGCCTTAAATACTCGTAATATAAAGACGTGGAGACGAGGTCCAGTACCAGCCTTAAATACTTTTAATATAAAGACGTAGAGACGAGGTCCAGTACCAGCCTTAAATACGTGTAATATAAAGACGTGGAGACGAGGTCCAGTACCAGCCTTAAATACTTTTAATATAAAGACGTAGAGACGAGGTTCAGTACCAGCCTTAAATACTTGTAATATAAAGACGTGGAGACGAGGTTCAGTACCAGCCTTAAATACTCGTAATATAAAGACGTGGAGACGAGGTCCAGTACCAGCCTTAGATACTTGTACTCGTAAATACACCTGATGCCACCTGGTGACATCACTTCCTCTTCTGCTTCGTAAAGGACAGGACAGGAAGGTTTGGAGAGACTGTTCTGAAAGAACCAACTCTCTACAGTCGTCGTGTGATGAACATGTGTACAACTCATTTTGTGCTGCAGTACTCAGTATTAGCAGTACTTGTACTTCATCTAAAACCCAAGCAGAACTGAAGCAACGCTGCAAAGAAAGTGGGCCAGAAGTCCTCCAGAACCACGAGAGCGACTCTTTAAGTCCTACAGAGAAGCACTGCAGGTTCTGTTGGGTCGGGCGTCACAGCTGGAGCCGTTTACGATCAGTGTTTACAGAATAAATATTTGATTCAGTCCAAATATTACCATAACTCCTCAAGGATGAACTTTAATCCCTTTTTGTCTCCGAATGCTTCAGTAGAACAAAGTTTAGAGCTGTTCTTCTACCTTTCTTCATTTTCACCACCATGGCCTCCTCTTCCTCCCTCGTCCTCCGTATCGAAGCTCGATCTTCCTCCTGAGCAGACAACCGAGCTCGGAGGAGGAGGAGGGTGAGACGGTAAACACGGGGGTCTCAGGCGAGGAGATTGAAATGTAAATGAAGCAGAAGACGTCCACGGCGCTGGCTGGCTGCGCTCGCTGTTTACCGCCGTTAATGCGTTCGTCCTCATCAGTCGTGAAAGCTGCTCGTGTTCTGACGGATCAGAACCACCGAGGCTCAGAAGAAATGAACCCAAGACAGAACCGAGTTCTTTAGCAAATGTGAAGGTTTTGGTTTCGAAGGACCAGTGTCGGTGTAGCAGACGGTCCACTCGGCTGAAACCCTCCTGATGATCATAAAATCATAAATCTTATTGATTATTGACAGGTTTCCTGTTGATCCAGTTCAGCACACAAACAGACACAGGCTGTTACCGTATCACCCGCCTGTCGCATGGACGGGCGATGAACTTGTGTCAGTCAGATTTATTCAGTCTCTAAAGTAAATGAAACCTGTTTTAGTAAGTTCAGTCGTGGACTTCTCTTCACAGCTGCGTTCTTTGAGCCGAGCCTCAAACTGTGCGTGAAATATTCCAGATAACTTCATCCCACAATTTTATTTATCTTTCTGTTCAGCTGATCAATATTTGATGCTGCTGTAGAATTTTAATAGGCTGTTTGAAGACTTATTTTCAAGCTTCTCCTTGAATTGATCCTGCTTTATAAAATCTGTTTGTGTTCTCTTCTCTGCACCGTTTTGGGTCAGATGATGCAAATTTCTTTATTTTCTTGCAAACGGATCAACTCCATGGTGATGGTCTCCAGAGTGTTTCTGATCTCCATTCTTGGACGCCCAGCACGGGGGAAGATGTTCTCGTTTGTACGTTTCCTCTTCAGAAAGTCCAGTTTTCTAGTTTGGTCCTCTTGAAGGTTTCTCCAACACAAACATTTTGATCGATCTGATTGGCTGCTGTTGGGCCGGTCATCAGTCAAACACACGGTTACAGTAAAAACTATGATGTTACTATTTCCCCCTCGGGGTTGAGTTTTCATCTTAGTTGGGTACAAAACGGCTCAAATCTCACAAACGTGCACTTCCTCCAACCCTGCATGCACGTCCACAAGCTGAGGCTCCATGTGGCCCTGCACAGAATCCAGCTTTTCATTGTCAACAATAATACCAGGACCACAAAGTGTGACGTGGTGAGAGTGGTCAACCAGACTTCATAAGAGCGTCCTTCACCGTACTGGATTATTTTTACTGGAGCCCACATGATCCATGAAATCAGGTAGACCGTTCAAACCCATAATGTCTGGGTAGCTGGTGATCAAAGCTGTAAAAGTATGATATCAAGGAGGAATAATAACTTTTATTTACATTGCACTTTACAGTCCCAATGAATCTCAAAGTGCTACAATGAGTGAACATCAGATAACATCAGGATAAAAAGCAACTGAGAGGAGGAACAACCAGGAGGAGAACGCCTCAGAACAATCACTTCAAAAACTTAAAATGCACAAAATGCAGATAAAATACTCTAAGAACTATGGGTGAATAAAAAAACAAAGTACAATGCAATCAATAAAAAAAACTGGGTAAAAATAAAGGTTTTAAGACTTTATAAAACATGTCACGGTCTGTGGGGCCCTCAGAGATGAAGTGTTCCACAGCCGAGGGGCAGCGCAGGAGAAAGCCCGGTCTCCTGTTGTGCAGGACCGAGACCTGGGACTGAGAAGAAGATGGTGTTGGAAGAGCGGAGAGTGCGTGAAGGACAACGAGGGGTGAGAAGTTCTTTTAAATAAGATGGAGCATTACCGTACAAGTCCAAAAAAGTTCAATCTGGTCCTCTGGACATTCAAAAAATGTCCAGAGGACCAGATTGAACTTTTTTGGATTTTTCTACTTGGATTATTGAGCATGCATCAGGATATTACCGTACAAGCATTGGAACTGTAGCGGGCAGGTATATTTCCACAGAAGGAATGACTTGACCTGGAGTCCCCTCTACAAAGATCAGAACCATCTGCAGTTTTAACTTGTAAACCACCATTAAACCATCTGGACTCAATGAAATGTTCCCTGTTTGGTGTAGACCACCTCTTTGGATCTGGTCACGTTTTATGACTTCTCCATACATCGATATGCAGATGATACCTCGCTGTACGAATCAGTCTCACCAGATGTCTTGGAAATCTCTGCTGGTCTTTGAGAGGTTCATGTTCATGAAGGAGCTCCTTGATGTCCTGTCGTATCAGAATCTGTTTGCCACCAAGCTCTTTGTCTCAGCTCACACAACAGCAAAACATCTCCGTGTGACTTCTGATTAAAAACAGGAAGTAGAATTGTTGTGTTTATCTTTCTGTCCATAAAAGATGACCTCTAGTTGACTGGAGCAAATAAAGAAACTCATTAAAGAGATCCCAGTAATGAGCGTGAACACTTTGTAGAAACTGCAGATCAGCACAGTGCGTCTGTTTTAAGTGTTGGTCTGATGAAAAAGCTGCTTATGATCCATGACGGCGTTCTCGGTTCATTAACGGCACTTATCAGAATAAAGCTGTGAAATAAAACGGACCAAACAACCTGCAGGTGAACTCATTAAGACCTCAGACTGACTCAGCATGGCGAAGCCTCTACATCAGCCTCCGTACAAAGAACCCCCCCATCATAATTAGGGCCCGGTGACGGCAATAAGAAGCTCTTATCTTTACTTGTAAATTCAGCAAAGAAAACCAAAGCTCACGTTCTCTGTTCTTCTGATTAATGAACGTCTCCAGAATGATTTGACTCGTTTAATTCAGCTGCTCCACACCACTTCAAGGACGACACTTATCTGCAGAAATAACTTACATTTCTGAGCAAATGACAAGAACTGTTGTAGTAAAAGAATGAACAGATAAAATAAAACAAATCATTGAGCGGCTGCTCCGTTGCAGTTGGCCCTGAACAAATATATGAGCCACTCAACACGTCCTCATACGGACCACGCCAGCGGCTTCAGTCAGCGCAGGACAGATTAGAACAGTTACTCTTTCCTTTGTCTGAGTGTGAGGAGGAAAAGCTTCAGCTCATGTTGCAAAAATGGTGGCTGGAAATCCCATAATGCCCCTGGGAAAGTCCCGTTAGCCAACCGGTGTGTTGGTGACGTGCTGAGTGGAGTTCCAGTTTGAGGCTTTGATTGACGACCGTCTGATCGATGAAACCAACAGACGTCTGCAGATCCTAAAGAGAACAACCCCATCCTGTTGGTTCCTGCTTCGTTCTCGTGAGCTGAGAGCACGGAGAACATCTCGCTGATGTAAAGTCGTTCTATTTTTACACGTTCTCGTTGGCCTCGTGACGTGGAAATGATCCGGGAGCTTCTTAATAATGCAGCGATGTTCTCGTGTGTAGGACACGCCGACCATCAGAACATACGTGTTGAACAGTTTATCTACAGTTCTGTGTTCATTCGTAGGATCTGACAGCGTCGTACAGAACGTCAAAGTTCCTACTCCAGGTGTAACATCCATCGATGTTCAGTCAGGTCACGTGGACGCTTTGGTTCAGTCAGTTAGACACAAGCTGGTGGAAAACAAAAAGAAATAAACTTCACATTTAAGGACTTCTCTCAGTTCCTTCTGTCTGCATCAACTTTCATTCAACCTTTATTTATACTTGGCAGTCAGGGAGTGACAGACAGGTGTGTGGTTGCTATAGTTACCACGTTGAGCAGCTGGCAGCAGCTTCACCTTTATTCACGCTCCTTTCAGTTGGTACATCACAAAGTTTTCAGCTTTTGTAGAAATGTTTGTGCGTCAGACAGCAGCTGGGTTGTTCTTCATGTTGAGCATGAGACGTTTGAATATTCTGAACATGGAGGTGATAACAGGAAGATGCACTTTGTCTTGGAGTTCAGATTTTTGAAACATCTTCTCCACTCATCGCCTCCAGCAGCTCGTGTCCTCTGAAAACCTCCGATTATTTAAATCCTCCCAGAACGTTCTTCATCGTGGACTCTGACGTCCTGACGTGTCCTGAGTCACCGTTGGAAGCGGCTCAGAGCGACTGAAACCGAAGACATTTAAATTTGCCTCGGCGCTCTGCGATCTGGCTCTGAACCAGACCTCTCCTGCTGCCTGCGTGTTTGAGGTTCGGCCCGGCCCGCTTGGCTCCTCTTCCCGAGCCGGCTCTGACTGCTGACGGCCGTCTGCGGCGGCATCGTGCGGGCCTCATTACGCATGAATCTCATGAATGTTTCATCGGAGCAGAGTTATTAGACACTGACAGACCCGCGCTCCGACAGACAATATGCACATATTTGTTCGCGCTCACGTCGGCCTCGCACCGTCCGGTCTGCTCTGACGGTACCGAGAGCCAGCGGGGAGCGATCCACACAAAGCCGTGAGACAGAAACTCTTTAAAAGATGCCTGAAAACAAACATTTACCTGGAGGACACGGCGCTTTGATCCTCTGCTGTTTGCACAGGCTCGATCAAATAAACGATCAGATTCTGATGGACAGAAACAGGAAGTCCAGATTAAAGACACATTCAATTCCTCCTGGCTGCTTTTCTGTATCTTACAGATGATTTCTATTTCTGCTTCTCTAACCCTAACTTCAGTTTGTGCCACCATGTTTGTGTTGCTACCTCCATGACCGATGATCCACCGTGTTCACGAAACCCTTCAGTGAATTAGCAGGAACGTTTGGTTGTAAATGTGATCTTCTGACACGTTGTCTCTCAGGCTGACTCAGGCTCAGATCACAGGGAGCTCAGCTGCTTCATGAAACCTGAAGAACATTTGTGGCACTTCGTCAGGATTTCAGGTCCTTCCCAAAAGTTGCCAGTTAGGACAACTTCCTGGAGGGACAGACTTGTGAGTTCACGTGTCACGGTGGTAATTAGTCTTTGGTCTTCAAGTAAAACATGATCGTAGCGCAGGATCAGATGTTTGTTCAAGTTTATAATTTAAGTAAATGACTAAATGAAAGTGGAAAGCATGAGCAGAGAGACGCCCACAGCCGTACACGTACAAACACAAGTTGGCTACACTTAGTGGTGTTTTAGGAAACGGCAGTGGTAATTCTTTAAGTTAAACAACAACAACGATATTTGAAATAATTTTCTCCACAGATGAGCTGCAGGTCTGTGGGGCGAGTTGGAAAATGTTGGTTTGCTCTTGTTTTTTGTTTTAACACGGAGACAAACGTTAAAACTGATACGAGGAGGGAAATAAAACCTCGGCCACGTGTTTATTCTAACGTTCGTGGACAAGTCTGACGTTGAACTTTACATTTCCAACCTGGAATACAGGAAGTACCTCCCAGTTCTGCTCCTTCAGGACAGGTTCAGATTTATCTTCTCAGTTTCCTCCTCTGAGCCGAGAGAAACTCGATCAGCTGCGATTAAAAGTTGTTCAGAGCAGTCGGTTCTTCTCTGTTCCCGAGGATCAGTCGGTTCTTCTCTCTTTATGAGAACGTTGTGTGTGAAGGTTTACGTCGGTCCTGTTGGTTTGATAATGGAGGGCCAGCAGCGCTCTGGGCTCAGACGACCTCATCAGTATTTATGAATGCAGCGTTTAAAATGCCGCGTACGCAGCATTAAACCGCAGCATCATTATACAGAACATCCTCGCCGTGCGCCCTGCCATTAAACCAGCCCATGATCTCGCAGCAGAGAGCAGCTATTAATCTGAGGGACCCACACGGCTCCTCCAACGAGACACTTAAAGCCCGCCGTGTTCCTCAGCGTCCGTCAGGGACACGCTTTAATCACATGCACTTCACTGTGGTGAGCGGTACACCTGTGTACCCCAGACTGCAGAGGTGTTCCCAGACCAGAGGAGATGGAATCCTTTCAGAAGGTTCTGGGTCTGCTCTGGGGTCTCCTCCCTGCTCTGGAGGTACCCAGGGAATCATATTCTTGGAACACCTCAACTGACTTCTTTCATGAAGAGGAGCAGCAGCTTTAGTCCAAGGTCCCTCCGGATGATTGAGCGCTGTCGTTGGTCCATCTCCTGCTCCACCCCACCATCACGACGGAACAAGACTCCCAGTACTTGAAGTCCCCCAACCCAGATCGTTCCTCTTTATTGTCTGGGAACTATGACCTCAGATCTAAGGAAACTGGCTCGTTCTAGCCTTTTCACAGTCAGTTGTGGACCGGTCCAGTTCTTACTGAAGGTCGAGCTTGAAGACAGGAGCACACAATCTGCAAGAACAAGAGACGACGCTTCGTTTAGCCTTTATTTGGATTTACCGTGTCCTGGATGACGGACAGTCTTCATTACCAGTCCAAGGCTCTCAATCTAGACACCCTCATGACCAAAGGTCCACCTCGAGATCAAGTCCATAAACACCCCAAACAGGGTCAGAGATGAGGGGCGGCCCTGGTAAAGACCAACCTGCAGAGAGGACGAGCGTGACTTTGTTCTGACCCCACAGTCCTGCAGAACCCCCACAAAGTGCTCTGAGGAACACGATCATGATTCTTCTCCAGGTCTTCAAAACACCCTGGACAGCCAAACTCCCATCAGGATGAAGATCTGGTCTACTGGTCTACGACCAGGACTAAAACCTCACCGCTCCTCCTGAAGCTGAAGTTCAGCATCAGTTGAAATTTCCCTTTTTATCAAATTAGATGAAACTTTTCTAGAAGTCATCTCTCCACAGAACACAGTCCTGCGTGTCGACAGTCCTTCAACATCCAGATACTTTAGGACCTCAAGGTGCCCTGCTGCTAATGGACTCGCCTTCCCCGGAAATCTCAGACTGTGCCTCCTCACAGGGGGACTAGACTAAACACATCCTCGCTCTTTCTTCCACCACCTTAGGTCAACAATAACCTTAGCCCATAGTTCCCACCCAAACAAGACCAGACTGGTTTAGCTCTGAGACGTCACGTGCTGTCCCCTCCCTGCGACCCCAGTTCATAAACCAGCACCAGAGATTTATTGATAAAATCGTGGAAGTGTCGGATAACGACGTTAATCTTTTCAAACTTTCAGACAGATGATAATTCATAATGAATGTTGAACATTACTGGATCATTTCTAGAACAGTTTTAGTGACTCGACAAGTAAAAGTCTGTAAATCAGCTTATTTCTCTGCTGCTGTATTTGAAGTCTTAAACGTTGTTTGGTCCAGTTTTATCCAGCTGCTGACCGATTTTACAGCTCGTAGAACTTCACAAACCAACAGCCTAAAGCAGAAAACTCGCCGATTGAGCGGAACGCAGCAGCTCGAGCTCGCCCGTTGCTTCATTCACAGCCTTCACCTCCGTCTGACTCGAGTAAATTATGCTCTAAACATTTAAATTAACTTGTAGTCTGGGAAATTTACTGGGTGTGTCCGTGTCTAAATGTTAACGCTCCGACAGCCGGAATAAATACGTTTATTCTGATCATTAGTCAACGTGGAGACGAGGAACGACACACAGCCCGTCTCCCACACACTTCTCCAGAAACCAGCAGCAGCCTGAGGACGAGTCGAGCTGCCGGATGAAAAATGAGCTGGAGGAGGAGGAGGAGGAGGAGGCTGGAGGAGTCAGTGTTTCTCTGGGCTGTGTGTGTTCTCCGCTTTACTTTTCTACGTGAGCAGCACAGTCTTATCAGGTGAGTCCAGTGAGCCGGCGAAGGTTTTTGTCCAAGAGCAGCCCGACGAGTCTCAGGCCCGATCAATAAAAGGAACAAAATGAACCGAGTTGAACAAAGACGTTTCGTTTGGCCTCGAGGCTTTTGTTTCATGTCATCATCTGCAAAACAAACTGATTTCAAACTAACATAACTCACATATACCATATTTTATAATGCATCAAACTATGCAGTTAAACCAGAAACCTTTAATTCAAGAGAACCCAGTCATCCAGTCAGATTATTTATCCAGTCATCCAGTCAGATTATTTATCCAGTCATCCAATCAGATTATTTATCCAGTCATCCAATCAGATTATTTATCCAGTCATCCAATCACATTATTTATCCAGTCATCCAGTCAGATTATTTATCCAGTCATCCAATCAGATTATTTATCCAGTCATCCAGTCAGATTATTTATCCAGTCATCCAGTCAGATTATTTATCCAGTCATCCAATCAGATTATTTATCCAGTCATCCAGTCAGATTATTTATCCAGTCATCCAGTCAGATTATTTATCCAGTCATCCAGTCAGATTATTTATCCAGTCATCCAATCAGATTATTTATCCAGTCATCCAGTCAGATTATTTTAAATTTGTGTCTCCAGGCGGAAACACGTTGAAGCTTCTTTCTGATTGGTCAGGACTTCAGTGCGAGGAGAGAAGGCTGAGCTCAGTTGGTGTCTGCAGGAGGAGTTAGTTTAATGACTGACAGGAACATTAACCAATCAGAATGCTGATGTGGAGTGGGCGGGGCCAAAACGCTGAGGCATTTCTTCAGGATGTCACCGTTTTTGACCACGTGGAGATACGTGATGCGTTCAGTTGCAACCTATAAATTAGATAATGCACACCGAAATTGTAGTTTCTCTAAAAAAAAAAAAAAACCCCTGATGATTCAATTTAAATTTAGGTTTACGTTGATAATTTTTCATTTTAAAGTTGTGTTTTGGTTTTGTTACATTATATTTTATAGAAACGGTCAGTTCTGTGGGCGCCTGTAAGACTTCAGTGTGAAATGTTGAAATTACATGTTGGACTTGAACGCAGCACTGGGTGAGCAGCAGGGGCTGCTGGGTAATCTTGGCACAGAAATGGGTGGACTTTTTCAGGTTCTGTGTCCATGTTCGTTCGGTTCTATTGGGTTGGTTGTTAGACTGTAAAAAGTGACATCATACGTCAGATGTTGGACCTGATGAATAAAAAGAAGGAACTCACTTCCTGTCAGGGAGTGTCTGAATTGCAATGCATTCTGGGTAAACGATGTAGACAGGTTGCTCTGGTGTTAGGGTTAGCGTGTTGAGGTCTGCAGCTGAAAGCGATGAAGAGGAGCGAGTCGGAAGAAGAGCAGCTGTTGGTGCAGCTGAGAGAGCTTCTGCTGCAGAGAGCTCCGCTTTCTGCCACCGACCGTTCACGACAAACACCAAAGCAGAAGAATTAAGACTTAAGGATGTCTCGTTACACATCTGCTTGTCCTGGTTTGGGTCGGGGGTTCTGGAGCTGATGTAATCCACCCGGATCACAGAGCAACACTCAGCGGTAGCATTAGCGTTAGCTCCAGAGCTAAAAACGTCACGTGTTGATCATGTTTGATTGTTTCAGCCCATATCTTGCACCTGACTGATACAAAATATAACTTTGTCGTGCATTAAAACTTCTTAGCCTCAACTCCTCAGGTTTTAGTCTCCAGCCTGTGTGAGTCCTCTCCCAGAATGCATTGCGCTGGTAAAATAATGGCGATGAAGTGAAAAACGTAATAAACAAATTAGATAATTAGGCGTTTCCTCGTGTCAAACGTTTAGTAGAAAATGGAAATTCCATGTGAAGGCCAACGTGTTAGATTTAAAGTATTTAATAAAAGTGTTTCCTGTCGTCGTCAAACGTCCATCGTCAGATTTAAAAGCAGCGTCCAGTATTTATATTTTAGTTTGTTGTGATGTTTCATGACTTGAACCTCTTCAACGTCCTGGGATGTTTTGTAAGTGACCTCGTCAGCTTTTGTTCTTTCCGTTTTGGTTCCGGCCCACTTGGTCAGCTGGAAGCCCTCTCCCCAGTCGGCCATGTTTTCCCAAGATTATAATTGATTTTTGGCTCTGCAGTAAAAAGCAGCATTAACTCCCAAGGAGAAAGGAAGGAGGAGGTTGAGGTGCTGTGGTAAGGACGCTCCTCGTCTCCGGTTGTTTCCCTCTGCTCCAGGCCCGCTGGGCGTTTTCTCTGAGCCTCTCTGACACGGAGCGTGTGCTGACGTTGTTCGGTACCCGGGGCTTGACCTTCATGTTTGTGAAGCTTTCATCTTATTTTGTAAGTTCCTTTGAGGATGGAGCGTCCGAGGAGGAGATCTGGTGTTGGCTCCTCTCCTGTTTCGAACATTGAGAGCGTCATCTGGACGTTTCAGTGAACAGAAGCTGAGTCTTGAATTTTTTTCTTCTTTCAGCTGCTCCTTCTTCAGGGGTCGCCACAGCAAACCAAGACGCTCGCACACACCGAGCTGCCACAGCCTCCGTGTGGAGCAGAGAGCTGCCTCTAGGGCGCCCGGGGAGCAGATGGTGGGGGTTAAGGGCCTTGCTCAAGGGCCCAGAGTGGGACGAATGAGGGTGGAGGCAGGTGTGGGTGCTTCACCTACCCCACCCACATTTTGGTGTTGTCTGTACCGGGAGTTGAAAAGACGATCTTCCGACCACAGGCCCACCTTCTCTAACCTCTGTGCCACCACTCCACACTAGAAGCTCAATCTTTCAATAAAAGATAAAAATAACTCTTGACGCTCCCCCAGGTGGGAGCAGACCTCTGAGACGGGATCGATTCGGTCTACAGAGACAGGAAGTGTTCAGAAGTAAAGCCAGGAAGCTGAAGTTTGATTAGGCTTATCAGCTGAATCAGAATCAACTTTATGGTCACTGCACAGTTAAACGCAGCAAAAATACATTTCAGTGCAGCCGTCCAACAAAAGTAGACGGAAGTGCACGGAGGCTGCAGCTTCACTGTGAAGCGCTGCCCTTATCACTTAGATAAGAAAAGGGACTAAAAACACGAGGAAAGAAGTTCTAAAAAAGATCTCTCCCACTGTGTGTTTGACACTGAGGACACAGTGTGAGGTAGCAAAAACCACCTCAGCACAAGAAACATGGATAAGAATTGTTTGCAGGGTGGGGGAGGGAGCCGACAAGGTGGTGATTGTCCATGAACACAACCAGAATCTTTGATAAGGGTCCACAGATGTTCTCTGGGGGTGGGGGGCAGAACTTCATGATTTACATATCCTCCAGGTAGGGCTGGGTATTGTTCAAATAATTTTGATACTGGTACTTTCACTTCGGTGTCGGTTCCTGAACGGTACTTTTATCTGAACCAATTTTATAATAATATTAATTCTTAACAAGTTCTACAGTTATGTTGGTGCTAAGATGGTGTCTTTGGCACGAAAAAAAAATAAATAAAAACGAAACCGTCCAGATGACCTGACTGAAAATTGTTGGATTGTATACCTGGATTATTGAGCATGGACTTTTTTGGTTTTGAACCAGTTTGACACGACTGTCGACGAGGAAGAGGGCCGGCATCGGAGGAGGGGGCGTGACAAAGAGACCATCTTAGCACCAACATAACTGGTTTGTTCCACTTTGGAGTAAGCTGTTGGGGGAAGAATCAGTTTTGTGTTGTGTGTTTCCTTGACTGATGAAGCCTTCTGGATGGAAGGTGAAATGTTTCAGCAAAAATAGAAACTGTCCAGATGACCTGACTGAAAAATGTTGGATCAATACGGATTTATTCTGCTTGTTTTTTCTAATCCTGGTCCATCACAGCACCGATCCAAAAGTCAAACGTGTCCCAGCTGTGACCTGCTGAAGCTTTACAGATGTTTTCTGTCTGGTTCAAGCCTTTCCATCACATCTGTTCCTTCCTGTCTGTTTTATTTATTTATTTTTAATAAACTTTAGTTCAACCAGACAATATGACAAACATCTTCCAATCCAAAGAAGCATCAAAACACAATAAAAAAAGATGCATAACTATCACAGACCCTATCAAACTAGACCTCACAGTCCTTAACTAAATGTAAATGCAACTAATCTCAACAAATATACAAAAAATAACTTCAAGTTTAAATAGCAGAGGGTCTGAAACGATAAACCAAGAAATACAATACAAAAAGAAAAAGAATAAGAGTTTTTGTTCTTAGAAGTTTTGTATTGTTAAAATTAAGCTTTTCAATAAAGGCAATATATATTTTTAGGTCAGTTTCTTTAAAATTATTAAATGAGGGTATTTTTAAATTCTCCTGTCTGTTACTTCCTGTTCCTTCCTTCCTGTCTGTTACTTCCTGTTTTTTCCTTCCTGTCTGTTACTTCCTGTTCCTTCCTTCCTGTCTGTTACTTTCTGTCTGTTACTTCTTGTCTGTTACTTTATGTCTGTTACTTTATGTCTGTTACTTCTTGTCTGTTACTTCCTGTCTGCTACTTCCTGTTCCTTCCTTCCTGTCTGTCACTTTCTGTCTGTTACTTCCTGTCTGTTCCTTTCTGTCTGTTACTTCTTGTCTGTTACTTCCTGTCTGTTACTTCCTGCCTGTTCCTTCCTGTTCCTTCCTTCC
>NC_056514.1:40926510-40927459 GCF_014905685.2 Nematolebias whitei | reverse complement strand
CCTTCCTGTCTGTTACTTCCTGCCTGTTCCTTCCTGTTCCTTCCTTCATGTCTGTTACTTCCTCTTTTATTTCTTTAAAGTTTATTTTTCATCAAGGACGATGAAATCGACGTGTTCTTGTTGACCTAACTTCAGATTTACTCCTTACTTAGTTTCAGACAGAAACGTCCATCTGAAGCTGAAACGGACACGCGTGTGTGTGTGTGTGTGTGTGTGTGTCAGCAGCGCAGAGAGGAAGTAATAATGTCTGTCACTTTGCAGAAATGACACTTTATTCCTCCAGCAGTCATGAATATAAAGAGGTAGAATCAGAACCGACTCTGACATTCAATTTCCTGCTGTGATTTTTGGCTCGTTGACATTTGAGTCGTTTGTCGTCGGCTGCAGACGGACCTTCTGCTGTGGAATCTGACCTGCTTCAGCTGAGTGCTCCTCCGGACCGGACTGTGGAAACGTCAGGAGATTAGAGGTGAAACAAGACCTGATGGATTATAAACTGCAGGTCTCCGTAAAAACACGTCCTGGCTTCAGAATGACGAGGTCCGATTGGTTCGTTAGGACGGAAACAATCTGTCAATCCTGCTGAGGCAATAATCCAGAGTTGATAATCTCTACCAGTGACAGATTATATCTCTGTGGCTACATGCTCAAAAGGCCTTATGTTTCCAAGTATTTGGTAGAATTCAGCACATTGTAGTTTTTGTATTTTTAATCCTGATGAATCAGTCTGTAGCTCTGTCTTCAGCCATGTTTGAGTCCATGAGCAGGAGAGGACGTCCATTTCACCAACACTGATAGCTGCACCTGAAGGCATCACATCATTTAAACAATGCTCATAGCTGCACCTGAAGGCATCACATCATTTCACCAACACTCATAGCTGCACCTGAAGGCAACACATTATTTAACCAACACTCATAGCTGCACCTGAAGGCATCACATCATTTAA
>NC_056514.1:40917603-40926500 GCF_014905685.2 Nematolebias whitei | reverse complement strand
AAGGCATCACATCATTTAACCAACACTCATAGCTGCACCTGAAGGCACACCAGGATCACAGGTTGGTGGTTCAAACCTGCTCGTCCTCGACACATGTCCATGTGTCCTGGAGACACTGGACCCCATGTAGGCCTGGTCCTGACTTCCGGTAAGATGGCACCTGTGTACATGGCTTGCAATCCACCTCTGCTGATGGTGTTCGGATTATTTTTGTTTTGTTTCTTTTTTATCTGTGGCATAAATTCACTCCTAATGTATGACAGACAACAGCTTCTGGATCTTCGTTTTTCTGTCACTGATGTCGCTTATTTGGACCATTATGAGCGTACCTCTGGACCCCTCCCCCCTCCTCCCCCCCTGCTGGCGGACGTGCCAGTTTACCTCCGCTGGGCTCCTCACCTGCCTGCCCGGAGATATCGCTTCAGACGCCAAGGAAAACGTGCTGGTCAGCTGGTGAAGCTTAAAGCTCTGTGCACGGCATCTTCCTCTCCAGCTGGCGGTCATGGTTTCCATCGCCAGCTTCCCGCGTGCCCGGACCAGGTAACCAACAGGAGTTGTCGGCCGGTGCACGGCTCGGAACGACCTGGAGGGGCTGTTATTGAAAATCTGCGGCCATTAGCGTGCACTAACTCCACTGCTGCTAGCTCCACTTCGGACAGTATCCGGATGTGTTTGGTCAACGCAAGATCTGTTACCAACAAAACTTTTATCCTCAGGGATTACTTTCAAGAGCATGGGTTAGACATTTTCTGTGTCACAGAGACTTGGATGTCTCCGGGTGAGTCCAGCGCCTTGACGGAATTACTGCCACCGAACTGTCTGTGTTTTAATGCCCCGCGGCCATCAGGCCGGCGCGGTGGTGGATTATTAACAATATTCAAATCAACTTTTGACTGTAAACAACTGCCCATCCCAGTTTCCCGCACCAGCTTTGAGCTGAGCGTCTTTGAACTCGGACATTCACCTCAGACTTTATTTGCACTCGTCTACCGCCCACCTCGATCTAAGGATTTCATAAATGAGTTTTCTGACTTCTTGGCTGAAATCACACCAAAATATGAGCATGTTTTCATTATTGGGGACTTTAATTTGCACGTGTGCTGTCCTGAGAAGCCCTTGGTTAAGGACTTTTTAGATTTATTGGACTCATTTAATTTAACTCAGCATGTAAACGGTCCCACCCAAGAGTGTGGACCTTGTTTTAACTCATGATGTGACTGTTAGTAATCTTGTTATTGGTAATAATGTTTTTTCAGACCACATGCCAGTCCGGTTTGAGTTCACCCTCCCCCATCTAACTCCTAAGTCGTGCATTCCTGCACGTCGCACCCGGACCATTAACCACTTCACTGCCACACGTTTCATAGATGTTTATAACTCTGAAATGATAATTCAGC
The DNA here is from genome assembly GCF_014905685.2 of Nematolebias whitei. Taxonomy (NCBI): domain Eukaryota; kingdom Metazoa; phylum Chordata; class Actinopteri; order Cyprinodontiformes; family Rivulidae; genus Nematolebias; species Nematolebias whitei. The sequence goes on along the minus strand of NC_056514.1, from coordinate 40,925,103 downwards.
CCCCAGTGTTTCTCACCACCACTGAGGAGCTGACATCCCAGTTCAACTCTTGTCTGCTTAAAGACTCTGGATCATGTTGCACCTGTTAAAATTAGAAAATCAAAACTGAGAGCAGAACCGTGGCTGAGTGACGTCACCAAGGCCGTTAGGCAGCAGTGTAGGAGGTCGGAGCGGAAGTGGAGGAAAGACAGGCTGCAGGTCTCTTTCCAAATACTTAAAGAGAGTTGGTACCGTTATCAGAAAACAGTAAAATCTGCTAAATCCAAATACTTCTCTGATATAATTACCTCAAACTCTCACAACCCACGTGTCCTCTTCTCCACCCTAAACTCTGTTCTCCACCTCACTGAACCATCACCTCTGGAAGCCTCGACTGAGCTGTGCTGCAACTTCTTACATTTCTTTTTGGAAAAAATTGCGACCACCAGGGCTCTCATTTCCCCTCCAACTCATGACCCATCCATCCCACCTCAATCTGTAGCTCCTTTTGACCATTTTGAACCCATCGCTCTATCATTAGAGCAGGTCATGTGCAGCTTGAAACCTTCTGGTTCCCCCTTTGATGTGGTCCCCCCTCGACTACTAAAGGAGGTTTTTCCTACTCTAGGTCCGTCCATTCTTGCCATAGTAAACAGTAGTTTATCCACTGGCGTGGTGCCAAAAACCTTTAAACATGCTGCTGTCCAGCCTCTCCTGAAAAAACCAAACCTTGACCCCTCAGTCGTTTCCAACTTCCGGCCTGTCTCCAAACTCCCATTTGTTTCTAAAGTACTGGAGAAAATAGTCGAGTCCCAGTTGAAGTGCTTCCTGGAGGATCACACCATTTTAGAGCTATTCCAATCTGGCTTTAAACCTCTCCACAGCACTGAAACTGCCCTGCTGAAGGTCTTTAACGACATCTTCAGATCCACAGATACCGGTGATTCTGTGCTGCTTGTCCTGTTGGACCTCACAGCCGCCTTTGACACCATCGACCATGAGATCCTCATTGCTAGGTTGGAGCAGTGGGTGGGCATCACAGGATCAGCCCTCCATTGGTTCAGATCTTACCTCACTGACAGATCCTTTTGTGTCTCCATCAAGGATTTTAGTTCCGCAGAGGCAGAGCTTAAATGGGGGGTTCCGCAGGGGTCCATCCTGGGTCCCCTCCTATTCTTTTTATACCTGCTGCCGCTTGGTGCTATTTTCTGGAAACACAACATGCCCTTCCACTTCTATGCCGATGACTGTCAAATTTACTTCCCCCTAAGACACATTAACGTCTGCTCAACTGCCTGGCTGTCATCAGGGACTGGACGGCTTTAAACTTCTTAAGTTTCAATGAAAAGAAGTCTGAAGTCATGTTGTTCCCTCCCAACGACACGATCACAAACCACTGCATCGACCTTTCTGCTCTAACCCTGTCAGAAAAACAAAGAGTCACTAATCTGGGAGTGATAATGGACCCTTCCCTGAAACTTAACAATCATGTAAACATGATTGTTAAATCATGCTTCTTCCAACTGAGGCGGCTGTCTAAACTGAAGCCCATATTGTCTAAAAAGAACCTGGAGACAGTAATACATGCATTCATTACATCTAGGCTTGATTACTGTAATTCACTCCTGTTTGGTATCAGTCAGACCTCCATTGCACGACTACAACTGGTCCAGAATGCTGCAGCCCCATTTTTAACCAGTACAGGCAAAAGAGAGCACATTACTCCAGTTTTGGCCTCACTGCACTGGTTACCGGTTCACTTTCGAATCCAGTTCAAAATACTCATGTATGTCTACAAATCACTGAACAGTGTCGCCCCCCCCATCTCTCTGATCTGCTACAACCGTATGTCCCACCACGTTCCCTGAGGTCAGCGGACCAGTTGCTCCTCACAGTTCCAGGAACTCGTCTTAAGCGCAGAGGTGACAGGGCCTTCACTGTAGCAGGACCAAGACTTTGGAACGAGTTACCTCTGCTTCTCAGACAGGCCCCCTCCCTCTCGGTTTTCAAGTCCCATTTAAAACCTCACAACTATTCAGTAGCTTTCAACACCAGATGATCTGTGTTTGATCCTGTATGTTCCACACTGGTTTGTCGTCATTATCTGCATCGTTTTTATGTCTATATTCTGATTTACCTCATTTTGTATTTTGCTTTGTGTGTTACCTGTTGTTCTGTCTGTACAGCACTTTGGTTGGCCTTGTAGCTGTTTTAAGTGCTCTATAAATAAAATGGTATGGTCTGGTATGGTATGGTATGACCTGGTGTGACTCGTTCTGTAAAAGTAGTCAGAAGCTCCATGCTGTCATGGTGAGGTCCACCAGGGACTCCTGAACCTGTCGACGTGTTGCTGATGGTTCATTTTTGGTGCAGAAATTTCACTGAAGTTATAAAAATCCAAACTGGACCTTAAGTCCTGACCCGCCTCCTTCCAAGCCCTGACCTCGGTGCTGAACCAGAGTTCCTGTGTCCGGCTGAACGGACCTGACTATGACTGACTGCAGCCACTATCTCTTCAGCTCGGAGTGTGTGTGTGTGTATTTACTGTGAGCTCTCAGTGTGCCGGCCCACAAACAGAAGGGTTCTTGTATTGGACCCGATGGTTCTGCTGCGGCTGGGAGACTTTCTTTGCAACACAAACTCTAAAATAATTTCCAGAGAAGCCGGTGCTGCTGCGTCTCTTTCCTCCGTGGTTCTGATTGTGCGCTGGAAGCTGGGCTGAGTGGGCCGGCAGCCAACGAGCAGGCATGGATGTTCTGGACCTGCTCCAGGAAACCAAATGAACTCTTCTCGTCTGTGGTTCAGGTGTGAGCCAACCCCGAGTGCTGATCTGGAATCAGTTTTGTTTCAGCTTCATTTAGAAGAAAACTTTGATAAAAGTGGAGTTTTTATTCACAGGAAGACGTGGGTCGTTGGATTGACAGCTGCAGACGTCAAACTACTCATATCCAGGAGGAGGAGGAGGAGGAGGAGGAGGAGGAGGAGGAGGAGGAGGAGGTGGTGGAGGGGGAGGAGGAGGAGCTTCACACTTCAGAGGATATTCTTGTCCTCCTCCTCAGCCTGCTCCCTCAGTGTTTTAAGGTGTGAACACGCTGTCAAACCGGGCCGCTTAAAGAACTTCTGGTCTCCACGAGCTCGGGTCGTACTCTGCAACACCTGAGAGCTCCTGCTCCTCCTCGGAGCTGCAGGAGGAGCTGGAGAGACGGGGGTCTGGGTTTCTTCTCGAGAAGAACACTGAGTATGGATGAAGTGAAACCTTCTATGTTTCTCCTCAACATTTAGAGTAAACCTCCTCAACCTGACACCTGTGAAATAAAAACGTTTCACTCTGTTCAGGAGATTTGTGAACAACGTTAAAATGATGGTTAATATCTGAGCCATCGTACGGGCAGTTCTGGCCACAGACTCTTGTGGATCGCTGGATGTTGCAGGAAGACGAAGCAAACAGAAACATCAGATGTTTCTCCTCCTCCACCTCCTGAGTCCCTGCAGTGCTCAGTCGTGTCTTCAGGACATATTAATCATATCTGGAGCTTAATAACTCTGTGAAGATGACACATCTTCAGGAACCTCTTCACTAACTCTAATTCAGTCCTTTTCAAGTTTGAAGTTTCCTCCACATGACGGCGTGATTATCAGGAAGCTGGTGTTGTTCAGAAGAAGGAAGTGGACGAGCTCTGTGTCCTCTGGTCTCCAGCTCTGCAGAAACTTCTTGTGTCCATAAAAGTCTGTCTCTGTATGTTATGACTCTGATGAAGTTGTCAGAAAAGATCTGGACATGTTTGAGCTGCTGCGACTGAACTCTGATCAGCAGCTTAGACCTTCAGCAGCAGAGCTGGACCTGTCCTCCTGCTGGAGACACAGTCCTCATGTCTTCGTCCAGATGGATTGCGAGCAAAAGGAAATGCATGACTTCTGTTTTTCACACAGATTGTCTGAAGCTTACTTTCTACTCTGCGTTTCTGCCTGAAGCACTGCTGGGTGAAGCTCCTCCTCTTTACGCTCCCTAAATGGGCAGGAATCGCCATGACGACCAGTGACTCAGCAGATTGTGGGTCTTATGTTACCCAGCATGCTTTTTTTCCTCCTCTGTCTCCATCATGGCCGCCCCCGTAGATCCTTCATCGGTCCTGTCATTCCCCGATCGTTACAGAAGCACGATCCGTCGTGAACTTCCGAACTGCACAGATCGCCGTTGTTTATGAATAAAAACTGTCTTAATTTACTTAGAAAAGTCCGTGCTCTATCTGCACCGATCCTCATGGAGCTAATTTACGCCACTCGTATTTTCCTTACAATCACTGGTTCAGACGATCTGCGACGCATCAGACCTGACCCCCATCAGACCTGACCCCCATCAGACCTGACCCCCATCAGACCTGACCCCCATCAGACCTGACCCCCATCTGACCTGACCCCCAGTCTGGGCTGAGTGAGAAAAACCCTGCGAGATACAGAAATAATCATTTCCATGGTGAAACAGCGCCGCTCGGTGGTGAAGCTGCAGATCATTTTAACCATGACGTAAACATGTTGGTGATTTTAACAGAAATACGAGAGGCGTAAATGAGCAAGATGAAGATCGGCGGAGATACAGAACGTACTTTTCTAAGTAAGTTAAGACGGTTCTTATTCATAAACAGAATTATACCAGTACATTGTCCTTAATCTATTCAACAACGGTCCGTGCTCGACCCGGAAGTATTCCTTTTAGCGCATGAGCATCACTACGGATCGGGTTCTGTAACAGATCGGGGAATGACGGGACCTCTGATGATGACCTCCAAATCCTGGAAACGTAACGGTTTGATGGGCCGAGGGTCCAGCCTTGAATCACCTCTGAAGTTCATCAGATGTGGACAGATCTTGTTCTTCTGTTGAGTCTGGAAACATCTCCAGTAACATCCCAGCAACGTTTTCATCCCTCCATCCAAAGAGAAACGTCTTCCCATCTGAACCCTGCAGGACACGTCTGTCCTCGTACGTCCTGCTTTCGCCTCCTTGACTCAGTTTTTACACACTCGACGTTTCTATTTCCACCCTCTTTGTTTTCTGATCCTTCTGAGTGCCCCCCCAGGCCCCGGTGGTCTGGGTTCTGTCAGGAAGGACAACGGGTGTAGAAATAATGGCCAAGTCTTTGTGTGAGTTAGTTCTCTGTGGTGACCCCTGAAGATGGAGCAGCCGAAAGAAGAAAAACTAACTTTCATCGACGCTGCTGACTGAAGGAGAAATGATGGAGGCTACACAGACTTCAGTCAGGTCCAATTTCTTTCTTTCTGTTTTTATTTTGAAGTGAAATCAGGAAGGAGAATCTCCTCGTCTGATTGGTTCCTGGAGGCAGACGGCTGGAGGGGGGTCACCTCCTCCTCCTCAGGTCCACTCCGCTCTCAGTATAAATAGCTTGGTTCGAGGCGTTTTGAGACGAGTCCAGAGACTCGCTCTGCTCGCTGCAGCGTGTTCATCCATAATGTAGCCCCCCGGGTCACGCACACACCAGAACCCGCTGCTCCGACGCAGACAAACATGTAAACACAAACATGCAGCTCTGACCACATGTCAGGACAGATCCTCCTGATTTATTCAGTGTTTGGATGTGTTGGACTGCAGAAGCAGCACAGTTAGTTGAACTGCACACATGAATATTCACACGTACCACGTTTACCCATCATGCCGTTCTCTGTAAATCTGTGCAGACCCCAGAGCCTCCTGGCTGAACCTCGGGTCTGAGTATCATGACAAACCTCGAGCAGCAGATTTAATATCTGCGGCGCTCGGGGATCAGGGTTCAGAGGTGTTTACTCACAGAGTCAAATAAATCATGCAGCAGCGCAGGGAGCGCTAAATCCAAAGAATGTAAACGAGATAAAACGTCGACGCGGCTCAACAGAAACATCCGAGCTGCGAGGAAACTAAACCCTCGGAGGATTAATTCATCGGGTCGCTGCAGACTGTCAGAGTCCACAGGGGGGTAAAGCTGCCCCCTCAGTTCAGGTAGACATAAATGCTGCCTGCTGTGAGGACGGGGTTCGAACCTCCGACACTTTTCTCCAGATCTTCTCTTAATAATCCGCTCTGAATTCATGTGAGCTCCTGGTGCCACCACCTTCTGGACCGTTCAGTTCTGTAAGGGACGCTGCGAAGTTCAGAGGAAATTCAGGGATTAAAAAAACAACTGGGACCCTGAAAACGTGATCAACTATGTAGCTAGGACATTTAGGAACAAGCGGGACATCTGGGGACATGTTATGAGTCTCGTGAATAGTATTATGTAAACAGTTGTTCTAAAGTGTGACTGAGAATGAAAACTATTCTGGTTATAGTTCCTTCAGTTCCTCGTTGTTCTGGTTTTGGTCCCTTCAGTCCCTCAGGGTTCTGGACAGGCTGGGTTTGGAGGTACAGTCTTCACCAGTGTGATGGAAACAGGACTGTTCATGAACACCAGATCTATTCGTGTGTAGTTTTGTCTGATTATTGACCTGACGTTAATTAGATAAAACAAGTATCAGTGGTTCTACTCATTCAGATCCAGATCACAAACCTGTCTGGACCACGTGAGACCCATGTCTGATTCTCCAGATGAATCTCAGCTGTTAACCGTTGCTGTTTGTTTATGAAGTAAACATCAGGTAAAATGGTTGTCTGTCTTCTCCGTGTCCCTGTGATAACATTTAGAAAGACGAGCCTGTAGACGTACTCAGATCTGCTTGAACTGGCATCAGGGCTCTGATTATAAGTTTAAGATAATAACAGCTGATGTTCCCCACTTAGAAAATAAGGATTCAGAAACAGGTGCTTTGCTGAGAAAGCCTTAAAATACCTAATTCACCTTCTGACATTTTGATTTACTTAAAAAGACCTGAGTCCTACACTAAATGGTTGTGAAGAAAAGTTAAATGAGAGTTGTTCCTTCACTGACAGAGAAAACCATCTGTTTCCTCCTGGCCTTTTGTCCACCAGTCGATTTAAAATTCCCTTTTTCATGTGCTTAACATTTCTAAACACTAATGGAAAAGAAAAGAGCAGGCTGTTAGCTATTGAATATGGCTCTTTATTGGCCTCTTTATTGAATTAACATTTAACATTTTCCATTTGTCGGATCATTTTACCTGAGGCACCTCACAGCTTAACGAGGGAAGCCGTGGACTGACGACATGTCATCACCGTCTTTTTGTCCCTTTTTCCCTCTGGAGCCACAGAGTCCAAAACACTGTTTGTGTAGAACACTGGACCCAAGATCACCCTGAGGATGGGGATGAGGAAAGGATTTCCAAAGAACTGATGGACTTCATCGGAGAGGCCCAACAAAGCCTACCTTGTTTTGTTCATGGAGCGAAGAGGGGAATTTGAAATTCCCTCTGTCCATTTGTCCATCTGTCCGTGTTGTGAGCATGATGCCTTGAAATCTAAGTGAGGTACCAACTTCCATTTTGGCAGGGGCTGCATCTAGGTGAAGAAAGGTCACCATGTTGAAAAGTCAAAATCCAAGATGGCCACCATCATATATGGACTACACGGATATAC
>NC_056514.1:40906304-40917593 GCF_014905685.2 Nematolebias whitei | reverse complement strand
GTATTTTGCGTATATGTATAGTTTCTTCAAGTGATTGGGGTGGCCGAAGATTAATCTATTGTGGTTGAGGCCTCCATTGGTTCCCCCTGGCTCCACCATTGCACCTGGGGGTGCATAAAATATCTCCCTCCGCTCTCCAGGATTTATTAACAAAAAACAAACACCCTCTGTTCTTCTCTATAGTGTAACTTCTCCCCATTTGAATGTCTTGCACTAAAAACATTTAGGTTTTCTTCATTCCCTCTTCAGTTTAGTCCAGAAAACACTCATCTCAAAAACTACAAACCATCACTATTCAAACCCCTCAGAGACAGGGTGCATCTGGGTCCTGCTAGTTGTCTTAGGGTCAGCTAAAGAACCAACATCATAAAAAGGGTAGAGGTACGTTGATCACACTGAAGTAAAGGACCATGTAGAACAGTGGTTCTCAGTCCAGGTCCTTGGGGATTACTGTCCTTCATGCTTTAGTTGTTTCCTGCTTTGACAAACCTGATTTGTGTGATTGAGTGATTTATTCTTCTGATGAACTTGAAGACCTGCTGAAGAACTCAAATATACAGGGCAGTTTCCCTCAAGTTCAAGTCAACTTTGTCGTTTCCATCTCATGTGGTACATGAGGTGATCATCACGTATCATGAGAGGTTCCAGGTGTATGGTTGATGTGTCTTTCTAATTGGGGTAACTCTGGAAAATGGGTCTGAATCCCATCTCAGTTCTAATGTGGGTTTATTGATTTGAAATTGATATTGATGTAAAGGAAACATGAAACCAGATTTGGAAATCTGAATTTTCTCAGTGGAATTGGAAAAAAATCATTGCTAGCCTGCAGGGAATTAAAAAATGTGTTCTTCTGCTCATCATCATGGTTAGTTGTTGGTTCTGCTCATGAAAATTCTTCACATCATTCTTTAGGATTATATTCCAGACATTTCCATCAAGGGACCCAGAGATAAGGTATTTATTCATCATATTTAACAAAACCCAATCTTTATACCAATGCCCTACAGCTTCGTGTATCTCACCATTCCACCGATTGAATCCACGGTTTGATGTGACGAGCCACACAGAAAATGAAAAGTTGCGTTTTTGAACAGAGTAAAACTTGAGGAGTTCATCAGAGCTGGAGCCAAGATCTAAGTCTCAATCTGAGCAAGCTAAAGTCCAAGGTTTGGTCTAAACAGCACCAACAGTCCAGTGACTGAGACCTCTGACGTGGTTTGTCCTGGACTTGTGAAGAACCCATCAGTTATATTTTGCACCTCTTGTTGTAAACCCATGCTTTAAATCAGTTTCACTCATTTCTGATGTAAAACCTAGAGGACATTAGGCGTTGGATTCTGGATTTAAAGCTTTTTGGGACTTGTCAACTTGAGTTGTATAAATAACTCTGACCTGACTTTCGGAGTTGTGATTTTTGCTTTCCAGGCTCAACTCATTTAATAAATCCAGGCGTCTCGTGAAGCAGATATTTGAGCCTGCCTTTAGCATCTCGAGTGTTTCAATCCCGACTCGCAGCAGGCGAGTGCTTTACCCCGAATCCTGAGTGACACCAAAAGATCCGGGCTGCTTGAAACGCTTGTTGACAGTCATCATCGGAGACACGTGACGGATAATTGTTTTATTTTCTTCTTCAGAAGTTGCTTTTTACCTTTTGTGCCGACCAACACTCCTCCATATTTTAAGTGCATTGGTGTCTTCTCCTCTCCCTTTGCAGCCCCGGGGCACTTATGAGTCATCTCTAAAGATGCTGGAAGAAAACAGTTTTACGAGCAGAGAAAAGCAGAAACAATGGCAGTTGTTGCTTCCCCCAATGTTTTCTGCTGAATTTCCATTTTGCTGTATTTTAAATGAAAACTCAGTTCTTCTTCTCCTTATTTATCTGGTTCATTTTATGTTCATTCAGTTTTTATCTTTTATCCAAATGATCTCCCGCTGAAAGCTGGCAGATATTACATCTCATGTGCAGAGGATAGATGCTGTCGGCGTTTATTTCCTGCTGCTGCTTGTGTCTGCACAAAGGATGTAGCTGTCAGTTATCTTCACAGAACACAAAAATCTAAATAATGTTTTAAACTCATGTAATACTCCAAACTTTCAGTTGACCTGTTTTCATAGTTTAAGTGGTTCAGGTATTTCCATATCTACCTTTTATTTCATTTACCAAGCTATGAAACCACCAGTCTGCCAGTCAGGTTTTATTTTACTTAAACATTTAAATTACTGGGCAATAAAATAAGGACCAACTTTGTGCACATTTTATATGAAGAAGAAAAAGGTCAATTTGATCAGCTTTAACTCATAATTCTGAAAGTTGATCAAAGTAGATTAAACATGGTGGACAGACCATAATATTTGTACATGGAAAAGCTTCGGAGTGCTTAATTTTACTGTATTCTTATCAAACAAATCAGGACTTCCATTTTGACATCGGCCAGACAAACAGGGTTTCTTTACCCAAAAAAGGGTGGGACATTTTGCCCTCCCCATAAGTGGTGGGGCATTGTGTCCTCCCAAAAAGGGGTGGAGCATTGTGTCCTCCCAAAAAGGGGTGGAGCATCACACAGGCAGCTAGTTGAAGAGGGAGCCTCCCGAATGATTTGTGACCTTCTTGTGGTCCTCAGCCTTCTCGTTTTTTTGCTCTGTGACTAAGACCTGTCTTGAGATCATCAGAGGTCCAGCACAGGTTGAAGGACTTGGAGATAAAGTTAGAGAGGTCAAACTGAGATGGTTTGGACATGTCCAGAGGACGGACAGTGGTTTGGACATGTCCAGAGGACAGACAGTGGGTGTTTTTTAAGACTTGCAGGGAGCTGTCCTCTTTCAGAAACCACCTGAGGTAAATATCCAGGCCTACAAGCTGCGCTGATGATAATCTGCAGGAATGTAGACATGGAGATTATCATCACAATTGTGGGCGTGGCTTCCTGAATGGGCGTTGATAATAAAATACACGAATATAGAACAATCCAGTTTTGAACACTGCACAGAAAAAAACATTTAAAACTTGTCCTCTGGGAACAAGGCTGTGTCTGTGGACCACAAACACTTTCAGTCCGTCTGCAACAGAACAGCAGCATCAGCCCGGTGAGGTAGCTGCTTCACTTCATCCACATCAGCTGAAGGAATGAAATCACTTCATCCACATCAGCTGAAGGAATGAAATCACTTCATCCACATCAGCTGAAGGAATGAAATCAGTTTGTCCACATCAGCTGAAGGAATGAAATCACTACGTCCACATCAGCTGAAGGAATGAAATCACTACGTCCACATCAGCTGAAGGAATGAAATTGGTTTGTCCACATCAGCTGAAGGAATGAATTCACTTCATCCACATCAGCTGAAGGAATGAAATCAGTTTGTTCACATCAGCTGAAGAAATGAAATCAGTTTGTCCACATCAGCTGAAGGAATGAAATCACTACATCCACATCAGCTGAAGGAATGAAATCGGTTTGTCCACATCAGCTGAAGGAATGAATTCACTTCATCCACATCAGCTGAAGGAATGAATTCACTTCATCCACATCAGCTGAAGGAATGAAATCACTACGTCCACATCAGCTGAAGGAATGAAATCAGTTTGTCCACATCAGCTGAAGGAATGAAATCAGTTTGTCCACATCAGCTGAAGGAATGAATTCACTTCATCCACATCAGCTGAAGGAATGAAATCAGTTTGACTCGAGTCCTGGATTCAAAGTGATGACTCAGTAGCCGATGGTTGTAAGATCTTCATGATTATTTTACTCGACTCCTTGAATCCCAGGAACATCTCTGGTTCAGTTTTGGGTGCAAATCGAACTTTTAGTGATGGGAACTGTGGTGCCATCTCTCATGTGTCCCTCAGATGTCCCTCAGGTGTCCCTCAGTTGTCTCTTTGGGGGACAGATACAGAAAAGGTCAAAGTCTCTCTGTTAGAGCAGCAGTCAGGAGCTAATTTTACAACCTGTCATTTAATCGTCTCACGGTTCTGTTGGACAGTCGGGTTGAGACTGTGTTGGACCAGCTGCTCCTGTCCCTCCCCCGGTCTACATGCTGCTCACTTGACTTCCCTTTCTCTCTCCGAGTATTTCTTTATTCTTCAGAACATCAGAACGGGTCGCAGCGGGTCAGTGAATCATCTAAATGGATGGAGCCCATTAGTAGATGAGCTCGGTACCAGAACTCTAAAGAGGAAGGCCTTTTTGAAAACTGACATGATTTTTGAACTCTTCATGAATTGATTCGTTTTAATCTAAATAATCTGGACTTTGGTACCAGAACCTTTTTTGTCCGGTCTCAGAACCAGTTTTCTTTGCACTCATCATGTTTTCATCTGTTTGACACACTCTGAGCTTCACTGGGTCCATTCCATTCATTTTTAACCAGAACCTTTTTAGTTTCCGTCATGGCTCAGATGTTCCAGATGTTCCAACAAACCCACAGAAGAGTTTTAACCTGGACCATCTTTGTGTTCTGGAGCACAAATCACTGTTCTCATGTGTTAATGGATCAGCAGCACGACCCGTGGTTCTGGTTCCAGAACTCCACACTTCATATCTTCCTGCCCAGATCCTGAGGATTTCTTCAGGGTTCTTGGAGCCCAGCAGTGATCCTCCTGCATCTGAAGACTTGGACAACAAATATTTGGAATATTATAAAATATTCAACGACCACCCACCTGATGCCAACAGCGTCCTGTTGAAACATCTGTTTTAACGCCAGCTGTGCACCTCCTGCTGCAGAGGTTTGTTCTGCAGCGCCCCCTGCTGTGTAGGAGGGGGCTGCAGGAAGGATTGTTTGTTTTTGCTGAATAGCTGAAGTTGGTGGTAAAGATTAGTTTAATCTGAAGTTGGTGGTAAAGATTAGTTTAATCTGAAGTTGGTGGTAAAGATTAGTTTAATCTGAAGTTGATGGTAAAGATTAGTTTAATCTTGGGTTACACACATTCAGACATTTTAGTGTTTATTCCAGCTTCAGCTGTTGGAGGGCGACATTTAGCTGTGTGTCGGCTGGGCGAGCTGAAGCTGTGCTGGATCCGCTGAAACCACAGTCCACTCGAGACGTGTGTGAAAGTGTTAGGACCTCTGGGCTCATGATTGGACCACGAGCCACTCGAGCGTGCACGGACCCCAGAGCCAGGCTCAGATCCAGTTGTGTTCTTCCATCACCACCAGAGTCCAGAACCAGTTGGACCTCAGTGAGTCCTGCAGCCTCTGCTGCTCGCTCTCCTTGGGTTCTGCGTCCTCTGTGTTTTCCTCCCTGCTTCACGTCTCCTCCTCCTCCTCTGTTCCTTCCATCTTTCTCCTCTAACGAGCCAAACAAACACGGAGGCTGCAGGAACCAGAACTCATCTCTCGTCTTGCTGGATGCAAATGTGTAATTTCTGTGAAGCGGCTGCCTGGCTGCTGGTGTTTTATTTCCCATCAGGACGGATCAAACCGCTGCGAGCTGAGTGTGACAAACAATCACGGTTTCATTTCAGGGGCTTAATGTCGGCCTCTTCTTCAGTGAGGATGAGGAGGGAGGCCGCAGCTTCCTCGTAGTAGGACGTTAACCACCAGTGGAGGTCACAGTTCAGTTCTGTACAAACCAAACAACCGGGCCTGGATTTCTGTTTCTTTTTTAACCTTCTCGTCACGTCCGTCAGATTGTAAACATCGCCTGGAACACCGGCTGTCACCATCTTGTCTGGGTGCCACTCCAGCAGGAACTAATAAAACTGTCAGAGTGACGAACGCACCGCCGGAAATTATTTCAGTCAAGCAATCAGAAGACAAACGTGCGTGTCTCTTTTTTTATTTAACAATGCCCTTCTGATGCCCCTGAACGCACCACGGACCAACTGAGTCGCCTGGTTCCCAACCTGCTGCTGAGGTTTTAGAGCTTTATCCTCCTCTGTTCATATCACAGAATAAAATACAATGAATCAGGTTACAGTCCTGGAAACGGCTGGTTCTGTCCTGACCCAGCAGAACTTTCAGTGGAGTTCTGTTTCTGTCTCTCTCCTGGTTCTGGAGGAGTTCTGACCCACTCTTCCATCATTGATATTTCTGCTGACATTTGACTCCAGATCCGTTTGGTTCACAGAAGAGTTGCTGATATCTTTCCATCTTGGTGTTGTGTTAACTCACCTGTATGCTCCAGGGAGGGAAACTGTAGCTGCACCTTCGTTCAGACGTGACCTTTGACCTTTGTTTGAGTTCAACCAACCCCCGCAGTCTGATGTACAGCACCAGGTCTTTGTGCTCAGAAGAACTTTGTTTTAAATCTTATTGTTCACGAGTAGCTCAGCTCTCCTCTCCATCCACTCACACTCACCTGTTCCTACCGTCTAACACGTGGAGAACACAGCCTGCGTGGACGACGTGCGCTGACGCGTGACCCAGGCGGGCGGGGCTCGTCACCGAGCATTAGCTCTTATTAGAGTCGAGAGCGGCCCATAATGCACCACAGGTGGCTGGCAGAGCGACCCGCCAGCGCTTGGCTCGCTGACTGAAGTGGACGGGAGACCAATTATCACCACGTTCACACCAGAGCCAGCAGAGAGCCGTGGGCGTCCCGGCTGCTTGCTGCTCCGCTCCGAGGACGGAGTGGTGCTCGAGGGGCTGGAGCTCAGCTGTCATCAGGAGGGGGGCGGACCGGGTCTCAGACCAGGATCAAGGTCTTCAGACCATCAACAACCACTCGTTCAGGGAATCAGGGGTTTTCTGTTGAAGCCGATTGATTCTGTTGTTCCTGGTTAAGACGCAGACTGGAAATAATCCTTAATCTCAGTAAAGATTGTCAAAAATTAAAGAATCTTTAAAAATGCTCCACTGAGATGAAGCTGCTGGATTGTTAAAAACTGTAGATTTTCAAAGGAGAAGGGGAGTGGTGGTGCAGAGGTTAGAGAAGGTGTGCCTGTGGTTGGTAGATTGCTGGTTCAACTCCCAGTACAGTACAACATCAAAATGTTGGTGTGAAAGGTGAAGCACCCACACCTACCTCCACCCTCATTTGCCTCACTCTGGGCTCGAGCAAGGTGCTTAACCCCCACCATCTGCTCCTGCAGGCGCTCTAGATAGCAGCTCTGCTCTACACAGAGGGCTGTGGTAGCGGCGACTCCTCACCTGACATGAAGCAGGAGGTGTTCGTGGGGCAGGTGGAGCAACTGAAGCCGTGGAGTCGTCACAGATATGATGCAGGAGGTTTCAGAGGCCTTTCAGGGGAACATCGCTCCAAGTTCTCCCTCCAATCCCAACTTTTTCCTCTTGATTGTGTCAGTTTTTACGGCCTTTAGAGAACGCTTTAAAGTCACTATAAAATGTGGAGGATGTGGCTTCCTGTTGTGTATTCAGCTTTGGCTTATTGATGTTGGCTGTCCTGTGAGTCTCCCATCACCAGGACTTCCACCTGATGCCTGCAGGAACATCTACAACATTTAAACTGTAGACATGGTCCCGTCCAGGCTACAGAACCTGATGCATGATACGTTCAAGGTCCTGATGCATTACGTGTTCAAGGTCCTGAAGCATGATGCATTCAAGGCCCTGACGCATGATGCGTTCAAAGTCCTGATGCATTACGTGTTCAAGGTCCTAAAGCATGATGCATTCAAGGCCCTGATGCATGATGCGTTCAAGGTCCTGAAGCATGACGCACTCAAGGTCCTGATGCATGATGCGTTCAAGGTCCTGATGCATGATGCGTTCAAGGTCCTGATGCATGATGCGTTCAAGGTCCTGATGCATTACGTGTTCAAGGTCCTGATGCATGATGCATTCAAGGCCCTGATGCATGATTCATTCAAGGTCCTGATGCATGATGCATTTAAGGTCCTGATGCATGATATGTTCAAGGTCCTGATGCATTTAAGGTCCTGATGCATGATGTGTTCAAGGCCCTGATGCATGATTCATTCAAGGTCCTGATGCATGTTGCATTTAAGGTCCTGATGCATGATATGTTCAAGGTCCTGATGCATTTAAGGTCCTGATGCATGATGTGTTCAAGGTCCTGATGCATGATGCATTCAAGGTCCTGATGCATGATGCATTCAAGGTCCTGATGCATGATGCATTCAAGGTCCTGATGCATGATGTGTTCAAGGTCCTGATGCATTCCGTGTTCAAGGTCCTGATGCATTCCGTGTTCAAGGTCCTGATGATTCCGTGTTCAAGGTCCTGATGCATGATGCATTCAAGGTCCTGATGCATGATGCGTTCAAGGTCCTGATGCATGATGCGTTCAAGGTCCTGATGCATTCCGTGTTCAAGGTCCTGATGCATTCCGTGTTCAAGGTCCTGATACATGATGCGTTCAAGGTCCTGATGCATGATGCGTTCAAGGTCCTGATGCATTCCGTGTTCAAGGTCCTGATGATTCCGTGTTCAAGGTCCTGATGCATGATGCGTTCAAGGTTCCTTGCTCTGGTGCAACCCTTTCCAACCAGTCCATGGACCACACAGTTCAGGAATGAGTTCCAACACATTATGAATGAATCCCGTCTGCAGAGTCCTGTTAACATCTCAACTCAAAGCAGGAGTGTTGGAGCTGGAAACCTCTAGAACATGTGCTCTGAGGACCAGGGTATGGAGCTTGAAACATGTAGAACATGCAACGTGTTCTGCTCCGAGGACCAGGGTTTGGAGAACAGCTGCTCTCACAGATACAGCTGTCCAGATTGACACTCCATTTTAAACAAACAGAACACCTGCAGGATCCGACCTGAGTTATTTATAGGGTTTCTATTTCTGAAAGCTCATCCTGCTGTTTGTGTGGTCCAAAGAGGACCGTTGGGCTTTTGATCAGAACTTGTTTTGTGCTTTGACAGTTTTAGGCTGTTATTTTCAGATATTTAAAAAAAAAAGAGAATATATTTAGCAGAAGATGAAACTGTTTGGTTCCTTTCATGCAGCGGGCATTGCTTGACGAGGTGTCGACTCTGAAACCTTAAATAAATTCAGCTCTTTGTTTCCAAATCAGCCACAAATTGACCTTTCAGACACTGACAGCCAATCAGGATGAAGGATCAATGGGAGGGAGGACATACAAGGAGGAGGAGGGATGAAGGTGAAGAAGAATGTAGACGACAACTGGGCGTGTGTTTTTAAGCATTTTACCACTTTAAAGTTTTAAATCTGCACTCAGACGTTTTGTTTCATACAGATTTCAGATAAATCAACTAAAGCTGAATAAGTTCCCTGAAAAGAACCCATACTGACCTGAGTTCAGTTTGATGTCTGCCGCTTCTGTAAGTTCCACTACGACGTCTCAAAGGAAGGGAAAATGACGACGAGCTTTATCCTCGGGTAGAATTTTCCCATGAGTCTTTGGGGTGTCGTTATCCGGTCCATGTTTCCAGAAGTCTCTAGACCTGAACGAGGACGGTGCAGCTCCACGTTGTCTCTGTTCCGATCTGCATGGACACAAAGTCAAAGGATGCAGCGTTTTGTCTCACAGCTGATCAGAGATCAGCTGAAATGTGCAGTTAGTTTTTCACGTTACACGTATGATGTTTTTTAAACTTCATGTTGGGCTCCTGGTAGTGATGGAAGGACTGAAGCTCTATCTCCACTCTAGTAATGAGGCTGTTGCTCCGGACAGTTATGCTGAAGCAACTCTGGGTTTACTGGTTCATCTACAGTCCAACCTTCGCCTTTGGTCATGGATCAGGACTGAAAGTGCCAGATCCTGGACCCATACGGCTGAAAGGGTGGTGGGGGTTCGGGTTCAGGTTTAGCCTTAAAGATGAGGTGAGGAGCTCCCATCATCAGAGGGGAGCTCGGACTAGAGCCATCACTGCTCCTTATTGAAGGAGTCAGCTGAGGAGGTTCAGATTCTGAGGCCTTCTGGACACCTCCCTCTGTGGGGTTTCCAGGAACCTGGAGACGATCCTGGGTCTGACCCAGAGCTCGTTGGATGAATGATGTCCTCCTGAGGAGCTGGACAGTTTCTCTGTGGACAGGGAGGTCTGAGGTGCCCTCTAGGACATGTTCTCCTCCACAGACCCCAGATCTGCATGCTAGCCTCAGTTAGCAGCAGAACTGTGAGCTCTTCTGTTTTTGTTGTGGGGAGATGTTTGTTCTGCTGACATTTATTAGATTATAGATAAAAGTAGACAGGTCTGGCTCAAACTACATGAAGCTTTGGATTTATAGTCCAGAGAATGTCTTCATGTTTGAGTTTATGAAGAGCAGAACACAGTGACTACATTCAGAGGCCGAATGAAGATCTGACTGTAAGGAAGTAAATGTTCAGATTAAACTGCTTAAATGAAAACAGTTTGATCCAAATTCGACGTGGTGGGGTGGGGGTGGGGGTGGGGTCAGGAGGGATGTGGAGGTTTCCACACTGCACAGTAGACAATCGATGCGACTGACAGCCTTCCATCAGGACTTTTCTTCCTCCTGCAGAGACGTATTGCTGCCTCCTCCTCTTACCCAGCATGCAACTGGGCTGTTAGTTGAATTAACCAAGTGTCTTCAGCCACAGCTGTTTGTGAAGAGGGACGCCGCTGCAGGGAGATGTGCTGTTCATCGTAAAGACGAAAGTGAAGAGCATCATCAGAGGGAACAAAGTCCTACAAATTCAATTCTTCTCCCTAAATGAACCAAAACATTACAACCAGGAAGATTCACCTCAGTCAGAAAGTTCATTTAATTAATAAAATAAACTTTCAGCTCTCACTTAGAGTTCTGCTTCCCGAGTAACTCAGAGCTGTTCTTCTTTCCTCTGAATCCATTCACTCATGGATGCTGTCACCCATAACTCCAGAGTCAGTTGTAGTTGACGGTTCCACGCCGACTCACTCTGAAACCACGAGCATGGATGAAAGCTGCAGGTTTCAGTTCAGAACAAATAGATGGGCTAATGAGGGCGAGCAAGTCGAGGAGAAACAAGTTAATAAGAGATGAGACTCACACGTTTGTTTCTGGACAAGAATTCATCTTTAATTCATCGTCAGATCGCAGCATGAGCCAGGAGACCAGCCTGAGCCACGGCAGAGTGTCAGTCTGAGATCAGACCTTAGAGAGGATGCTTAGGGCATTTGTATGGAGGGCGTCTGCATTGAGGGCGTCTGTATTGAGGGCGTCGGTGCTACTGCTAAGGGCGTTGGTGCAGAGGTCATCAATATGGAGGACGTCTGTATTTGGGCATCTGTATTGAGGGTGTCTGTATTGAGGACATTTGTATTAAAGACGTCTGTATTGAGGGCGTCTGTATGGAGGACATCTGTATTGAGGACGTCTGTATTGAGGATGTCTGTATGGAGGACGTCTGTACGGAGGACGTCTGTGCAAAGGGCGTCTATTGAGGGCGTCT
>NC_056514.1:40900941-40906294 GCF_014905685.2 Nematolebias whitei | reverse complement strand
GGGCGTCTGTACGGAGGACGTCTGTACGGAGGACGTCTGTGCAAAGGCCGTCTATTGAGGGCGTCTGTATTGAGGGAGTCTGTGCGGAAGACGTCTGCTACAGTTGGCGTCTCCCCCAGTGCGCACATGTTGACTGTAGGTCGTCAAAGTTTGACGTCAGAGCCGCCTCAGTGTTTGAGCTGCAGAGGACTTGATTGGTGGTGATGCTGCTCTGGGTGTTTGTGAACTTCACGGTGCAGCTGCTGTCCCTTAACTTGTCCTCTGACCAAAATGTTCCCTAACTTTAGTCCCACTGGTTGTTTTGTACCAGTCAGGTGACTCTGTTACAAAGTCCCGTCCTCCTGCACCAAAAGACAAACTTGTCCCTGGGCTCCGTGTCTGTGCAGATGTTGAGAGCTTCTGTCAGATGCCTCAGTTGGAACAGAACCACTGATGGAGCAGCTTTCACTGCAGCTTTCTGAGAACACTGAAGGTGTTTATTATCTCAGCTGATGTTCTGCTGGAGGCGAATGTAGCTCCCTGTTTTTCTGTTCTCTGTTCATGCTGCTCCTCCCGAGCTTCATGTGCCGTCAAACATGAGCAGCTTTAAAGTAAACTGTCACTGAACTATTCGAGACAATTATTGTGATTTTTAACGATCACACTTTAAGCTCTCATGTGATGGAATATCATGACTGCAGTTTAATTACTGGACTCCCGCCCATGAAGGCAACACGATGAAGCACATCGATAAAACGAACGGGAACATTACGCGGCACACTCTGTTAAGATGTAAAGAGGATGATGGAGGACCGCTCGTTGTTCCAATTAGTGGCTCAGATTTATGGACATCCTGATGATGCAGCTTTGCTCTTTTTAGAAAAAGATCACAACCAATCTAAGATAACTTTTCATGGCTGAGGGAAAATAAAGTAAGTGGATCTCAGGACAACGCATTCGAAGGCGCTGATGTTGGAGCTGCAGTCTTTAAACAAGCCAGCGCCTCTTTGTTGTGTGAATGAAACATTCTCACTATTGTGATCCATTTTTCTTCCGTACGGTTTTTGGCGTGATTCTCGTCCCGCAGTTTTCAAACTATTTCAACAAATCATAAATAAAAATATTTGTCTCTTTCAGGACAATCCTGCTATGACTTTTGGTATTGGTGCAACTTCAGCTTTTTTGAAATATTTAGCCTTTTGTGCCAATTTTGTTTCTCATAGAAAATGAATTGAACTCATTTTGCATCCTTCAAATCTTTAGATGTGTCTTTTACTGCTCCTTTCACTTTTTGTTCTGCTTCAGCTTCCTGCTGCTAATTTAAACTTTTTTCAGATTCTTTCTGCTAATTTCAGCTTTTTATGCCCCTTTCAGCTCATTTCTGCAAGTTTCAGCTTTTTCTGCTATTTCAGCTACTTTTTAGCATTTTTAACTAATTTCAGCCGTTTTCAGATTAATTATAGTTTTTGTGGTAATTTCTGCTACTTTCAGCCTAATTAACTTCTTTATGCTAATTTCAGCTTATTCTCCTTTCAGCTCATTTCTGCAAGTTTCAGCTGTTTCTGCTATTTCTTCTACTTTTTAGTGGTTTTTGTCCTAAATTTAGCTTTTTCAGCGAATTCCACATTTTTAAAACTAATTTAAGCTCCTTTCACTTTCTTTTGGAGGTTTTACTTTCTTCCTGTCTTTTCAGCTTCTTTTCAGCTATTTTGTGCTAATATAAGCTTTTTTAATGTAATTTCCTTTTTTTTTTTTTTTTAATTTCTGCTTATTTAAACCTAATTCTGCAACACAACAGTTTTCAGTCAGGTCATCTGGACAGATTCTTTTTTTGCTGAAATGTTTCACCTTCCATCCAGAAGGCTTCATCAGTCAAGGAAACGCACAACACAAAACTGATTCTTCCCCCAAACATCCCTGTCGACGAGGAACAGGGCTGGCACCAGAGGAGGGGGCGTGCCAAAGACACCATCTTGGCACCAACATAACTGGTTTGTTCCACTTTGGAGTAAGCTGTTGGGGGAAGAATCAGTTTTGTGTTGTGTGTTTCCTTGACTGATGAAGCCTTCTGGATGGAAGGTGAAACGCTTCAGCACAAAAAAAAGAAACTGTCCAGATGACCTGACTGAAAATTGTTGGATTGTACACCTGGATTATTGAGCATGGACTTTTTTTTGGCTAATTCTGCAACTTTCTGTTCTTTCTTCTTTCTTGGGCTTGTTCTTCCATTTTAGCTACATTTCATCATGTGTTTAGCTAATTTCAGCTGTTTTTCAGCAATTTCTCAAGCAATAAGTATTCACACTGCATTTTTGCAGGCAATACAATTTCTCTAGTTAAAGATGTTTTAAATTTAAATTAAACATTTGGAGTTTGCACATTGCGTTTGTACGTGCACCAACAGGTCTTAAGGACCAATCAGTGAGGTTCAGGTGAACGTGTGATCATTTTGTCACCGACAGACGTAGTAAAGTCTGAGTTAGATCTCCTCTGAAGGTCACAGTTGTCTCAATTTAACCACGAGTGAGATTAACACCAAACAAACCCTGTGGGTTAGTGCTGCAGAACAACTGTAACTTACTAATGTGGATCTTCTAACGTACTTTATGTTTTTAAACATCAAATACTTTTCCTCCAAAAAACAAACAAAAACCTCTTCAGTTACTTAAACCTGATGATTGGATGTTTGATTCAGTTTAACAGTCCAGTCAACAAGTCTGTCACATACATGTATGAGTGGTACTCAGAGATGAGTCTGGATGTTTCCATGGCAACGATGCTTCATCCTGTCCTCTCCGAGTCACTGTGACTCCAGCATCAGCCACTTCCAGCCGGGTCAGAACCAAACATCTGAGCTTGAGATGTTTGTGTTCTCACAGTCTGGAGCTCATTTCTGTGACTTCACTCCTTCCTGAGTAAAACTGTCTCCACGCCCAGAATCAGGGACGAATAAAGTAAATGGTAAATGGACTGTACTTATACAGCTCCTTTCTATCTTATTGAGATACTCAAAGCTCTTTGCAACAATCTGTGTCCTCATTGACCCATTCATACAGCTCTATACTAGATCTCTACAAAGCTAATTGAACAAATCATTCTAAAGAGTCTAATCAGAGCTTTATCACATTCATACACTGATGGGACACACATCAGAGGCAATGAGGGGTTCAGTGTCTTGCCCAGGGACACTTCGGCATGTGACTGCTGTGGGGTTCAAACCCACAACTCTTGCATTGGAGGACGACTGCTCTAACCACTGAGCCACAGCCTCCCTTAAGTGTGTCGGTCCGCGAGCGGCGGAGCTGCCGTTGTATTGCAGGTGCAGGTTGTGATGTGTGAGTGTGGCTGACGGCTGGAAACACAACAGTCACACTTCAGGTTGGATCTGCAGAGGCTTTCAGGGCCAGGGAAGCTGCTGTGGACTCAGCAGGCTGAAGACGGAGACACTTTGAGTCACGGCCCCTCCACTGGACACTTCACACTTCTTGCTGCCGCCAACATCACCTCGCCAGGTTCCAGAGACACGTTCAAGTCCAAACCAGCTGATCCACAGGACACCGAGACAGATATGTTTCCATCTGAGAGGACAGACACATTTCTGTCTGAGAGGACACAGAGACAGACATGTTTCCTTCTCAGAGGACACAGAGACAGACATGTTCTTTCTCAGAGGACACAGAGACATGTTTCCATCTGAGAGGACAGACACATTTCTGTCTCAGAGGACACAGAGACAGACATGTTTCCTTCTCAGAGGACACAGAGACATGTTTCCATGCTGTCCTGTAGGACGGGGGTGATATGCATCTGATCCTGTCAGGTTCATTTATTTGTCCTAAACGTGACTAAAATGCAGCTGAAGTTTTGTGTAAATCAGCCGAAGCAGCCGATCAGCTGCCTGACTGGTTCTGAGCCGTCTGGCTGCAGCTGAAGGCATGTACGGTGTCCTGCTGGGACATTTCACACTCATTAAACTCGTTAAAATGTTTTGATTTGGAGCGGTCGGCGACCCTTATTGATTTATCCACCAGAGAGGGATTTCCCTGGCTCAGCGCGTGGCCGGCGGTTCGATCGGGTCACAGAACCCACCTCAGGCTCAGCGGGCTGCTCAGCTGAGACTCACGTGCACGATTAAAAAGACAAACGGCCGCTGCTGTCATTTCCATCGAGGTCTGACCGTGTTCCTGAGACAGCAGGCAGGAGGAATCGCTGGAACACCCTGCTGCTGCCCTGGATCAAGGACTACGAGGGTGGAGGCCTGACTTCACCCCTCCTCACATCCGTGTGTGTGTGTATCTGTGTGTGTATCTCTGTGTGTGTGTGTGTGTGTATCTGTGTGTCTCTGTGGCTGACCTGTAGAAAAATGCTCCAGTTTTAGTTTTTATCGATTACTTCCTGTAAAGTTCAAAGGTGATGATTCTTTTGGATCCTCCTGCTCCGTCGCTGACTTGAGTGTTTTAACGGTGGTTTATTTAGACGCTGGTGGGGTTCCTCCTAATGCTCGGGGGTTGTATGTGCACAGAAGTAAAGGTAAAGTAAAATAAAACAAATAGAAACTTACAGGAGAGGAAATGGACTTTCTTCAGTTGATTGAATTATTTTGAGACAAATAGTTTTCATCTGTGAAGTTTTATCTTCTTGTTTCTCAGAGCATGGCTGCACGCCGTCCTTCAGTCATAATGCTGCTGCACTCAAACTCAAACAGATGTTTACCTCTGGGCTGCTGCCCTGCACCCTCACCACTCTGCACGTTGCCAACGTGTTCCCATGATGAAACCAACATGTATGTCCACACACGTTTCTTACCGAAGACAGAGACGTCATTTTCAGGCCAAGGCTGAGCTAACAGGAAGTAACTTCAGTTACTACACCCTCCATGCTGCTTGTAGAAAATAGAGAAACCGTCCGTCTGTCCGTCCGTCCGTCCGTCCATCCATCCATCCATCCATCCACAATTCTTTAGATGTGTTGTTTTGAAAGCCTTAGTGTCCAGATCTGCTCACACGGATGTCTTCAGCTCTGCTGGGGGGGGAAGGGGTGGGGTCTTCAGCTTCATGGATTTGGTGCCACCATGCTACCCCACACTACTAATGCCTCACCACTGTAACAAAAAGACTCCATGACCACTCTGAACAGGTATTTATTCATCATCTACACAATCAGATCTGTCACTCTGTCAAACATGACATGATGTTCCTAAGACACGCCTGAAGACCTCACCACCCCCTGCCAAAGCCTCATCACCCACTGCCAAGACCTCGCCACCCCTTGCCAAGACCTCACCACCCCTTGCCAAGACCTCACCACCCCCTGTCAAGACTCACCATCCCCTGCAAAGACCACATCACCCCCTGCCAAGACCTCACCACCCCCT
>NC_056514.1:40874609-40880941 GCF_014905685.2 Nematolebias whitei | reverse complement strand
ATGATCGCTGTAGTTCAGGATTAGATTACCAGATGATCGCTGTAGTTTATTAGGTCTTATGAGTGTTTAATCCTAATTTCAGCGTGAGCGCGACCCGACAGATGAAATGTGAAGCGAACATCACTTCAGACGCTCCTGTTTACTCGAACAGCTCCGAGGAACGGCAGGAATAAGAAAGTCGACCTCGGCCCGCGGCTGTCAGGAGACGGCGTGTGACGAGACGTCTTCACCGTCCTCATCCATTTGTCTCAGCTCAGATGTTTTCACACGAGGCGCCGCCGCTCCTCGCTAAACTCACCTTAACAGCCTCATTTTGTCAACATGTCACTCTTCAAACCTCATTTCTGCTCATGCACCCTCAGGGCAACATCAATTTCATTTCTTTGGAGCTCAGCTCTGTTTATTTTCACCACTTTAGAGGAATTTTGATGAAAACCCATGTGTTTCGCTCCAAGGTGCTGATTTTAATATTTTCATCGTGACGTTCACGTCCTGCCCGTTCATGTTTCAGGAGGACTCTGGTACAAACCCACGGCTGGTCTGCACACATTTCATCTTTTACTTCTCGCTGTCGTGTTCGGATGGAGGATGAAGGAATGTTAACACTTAGACATGTACATGTGAGACAAACACAGGCCACCAACCAAATATTGATCTGGTTCTAAAATGATTCTCGTCTAACCCCAAATAAAAATAAACAAAAAACAGAAGACTATTTAATATAAAATTATTCATTAACACAATAAAAACGGTGAAGCTGTGAAAAACTGCATCATCTGTTTCTGCTGCAGTGGAGCCTACAGGTGTGTTAGAACAAGTGAGACACGTTTTAGACAGCTGACACAGGAGAGTCACCCTGAAGGTCAGACCGTGCAGTGCTCAGAGAAACTAGCTCCATCTCTGACTCTACAGGCCTCAGTTAGCAGGGTAAAGGTCAAAGGTCATGGTGTGTTTGGAAGGGCTGCAGGAGAAAGCCTCTTCTCTAAATGGTTACCCAGAATGCACTGCAACCGACAACATTTCAGCACAAGCACCAGGCACTGGACAGAAACATGGGCCAGAATGAAAGGGTCTGGCCTTTAGAGGAGAATCGTTTTAATCCAACAGAGAAAATCCCAGTTTGAATAACTTGATGCTAAACACGATGAAATAATCCAGTCAGTTCTTTGGTTTGCAGCTCTGGAGGTTTGGAACCAGTTTGTCTGTAAACCACTGAGTCGTCTGCAAACAGATGAATAATCTGGACGGATTGATGGAAACGTCTCGATGTTTAGATTATGAATGATCAGACGATGCAGCTCCTCCAGCTGTCAGCACGGTGGGGCAGGGCTCATGGTCTGGGCTCTGCCAGGCACTGAGAGGACCCGGAACTCCTCTGTAGACCAAAGGGTTCTGGAGTCAAACGTGGGTCCATGTGTCCAACAAACTGGGTCCAACAGGACCATGATCCCAGAACTCCTCTGGTCCAGTTGTTGGTGCAGATCCTGTCTCTGGTGGAGTTACGTCTTCATCTATGGTGCATTTTGTTCATAAAACTAAACTTTGTCATCGTTTTTCATTCTACAAACATTTCTCCACTTTATCAGTGAACACAACAGCTGACTTTAAATTTCATGAAGCTGCTGAACGAAGACGGATGTCCAAAGGTCTGCTGGTCGTCCAGTTATTAATGGGAGCAGCTGAGTCATTAACTAACAATGATAACATCAATATTTCTGAATAATGGCGTCTTTACACTGCACATCTTTTAATTTCATGTTGTGCTTCTCCACCGGACTGAATGCCACCTCCATCAGTCTTCTGAAGTGTGCACGTTGTGTCGGCTGAAAGATGCAGCTCTAACATCTGCACAGAACGATGCTGGACGTTATAAATGTTGCTAATTTACTGGAGAGATTCAACAAACGGACGCGGCTGTTACAGAGAAATAATGGTCCCAGTCACAAACTGATGGTTTCTGTTGTTCTTCAACCTCGTGGTCCTCGCTCACTGTTGGATCCATGCGGTCTTTTGGTTCCACTCCTGGTTGTCTTATTGGTTTCTAACCAGTTAGCGTCTTTATAAATCACATGAGAACAGTTGGTGTTTGCAGCTCCGCCCCCATCAGCTGATCAATCAGCTGCTTATTGGAAACGATCAATAAAAAGCAGCAGCTGCTTGGACCAGGTCGGTCTGGTTCTGTGGGCTGGATGCTGCAGGTCTGGACCAGAGCTGAGCTTCAGCGGCCAGACTGTGCTCCGCGTTCACCTTCATTTATCATGTTGTTGTTGTTGTTTACTTTGACTCACGTTTATGCTTTTGTTTAGAGAATATTTAAGAATAAACATGTTCATTAATCTGTTGTCGACTCTGTGCGCCAGATTAAATCACGTCAGGGAACAGAGTCACTTCGTAGTTTATTCATCACAACCGAGGAGTTAAGATTATTCTCCTCCAAACGAGAGTCCACATTAAGGATCAACAACAAACGGGTGTTTTGGTCCGCAGCCCGTTGGGTGCGGCCCCTCGCCGTCTCTCAGCTGATGCCGTCTGATGAGGGTGAACCCCTCCCTCGGCACGTGGAGGGCGGTTCTGCTACGATGGAAAAACAAATGTTTTCTGTTGGCGTTGCTGCAAGAAGGAGTTAAATCCAACGATGGTCGTCTCAGCTCAGCTGCCGATCATTCAGTGGAAACGGGTTTCTGCTCGCCCACCCTCCTCCACAGAGTCTGGTGAGTTCTGGACGGTCGTAGTACAAAGTCCAACACACGGGCCTGTTGTTGTGGCTGCAGGCGGCCGAGCGACTCGAGGCTGGAAACCAGAAGATAGATAAAAATATCTTTTCTCTTTCAGTCGATAAAACATAAAGATGCTGACGTCTCCTGAAGAGCGGCCGTTTTCTTTAATAAGCAGCCAACAGCTAATCCAACACCTGGCTGCTTTCTGCACTCGTCTGTGTCTGAGGAAGAGCGCGCCTCTTCCTCACGGCTTTGTCCTGGAAACCAAATAAGCGGCTGCAGTCTGAGCGCCGGCGCTCCTCAACCGTCTCACTGAACTCCATTTTCCTCAGCTGTCAATCAAAGCCGTCACCTCACAGATGAAGTACAATGTTAATAACATCAAACGTTCACTTTGAGAAGCTCAAAGGGTTAAACTCAGAGGCCGGGGGGGGTTCTGCTTCACGTTTCTTCGGCTGCAGAAGTAAAGAAGAGCTTCGCTCCGGTTCACTGCTGTACGTGCAGCGCCATGAAGGAGAGAGTTGCTCACCTCCCTGACAGGAGGAGCACAGCCGAGCTTTTAATGTGTGATCTCCACGTCGTCACGGCCTCCTCACGATCGGACTCGCACGCTTTCCTGTGGAATCGGATGAAAAGCCTCATTAATGCCTCACGCAGTCAGCCGGCCTGTCACCGGGTCAGGAGGTGGAGCTCTCTGATTGGCTGAGCTCTCTTCTTTAATACGAGCCCCCGCCCCCACGCCGCCGTCGTCTCCCCCACCGTGGAAGTGGGTCAAGATCGCTGCTCCTTCATTATGCATGAGGTTAGCCTTGTTAGCGCCGCTTTTAGCTCCGAGGAGAGCCACTCGCCCGCCGGCTGCCGCGCTCCTCCGCACATACATCAACTTCCTGTTGGTCGCAGCCGTGCACGAATCCTTTCCCTCTCATTAGAGGCTGCGCTCTTATTTACCGTGCACACGAGGAGGCTGTGTGTGCACGTTCATGTATATTTATGATGACGCTGCGAGCTGTAGTGATGCTGCGTGGATCCGTCAGTTTGAACAATGGGAGTCTCGTTTGGATTCAAGCAGTTCTGCTTAATCGTCAGAATGAAACCGATCAATCGGGTCAGAACCGCCACAACGATCCAGTCCAGACTCACAGAACTGAGGGCATCGACCAATCAGCTGAGAGGAAGAAACACTGGTCAGAACTTGTTCCTTAAGTTGAAAGATTTAACGTTATTTTGGACAAACACACATTACTCTCAAGTGCACAAATCAAACTTTTAATTTACAGGCTCCACCCGTGTGACCTTTGACCCCTGACACTCCAGCTGAGGCTCCACCCGTGTGACCGTTGACCTCTGACACGTCCGCTGCTCCTGTTCATCTGAGCAGAGTTCCTTTTGTCTGTGGGTGTGTCGACCTCGGTGTGTGTTTGAAGATGATTGACAGCTCTGAGCCTGTGTGTGTGTGTGTGTGCGTGCGTGTGCGTGCGTGTGTGTGCGTGCGTGTGTGTGTGCGTGTGTGTGTGTGCGTGCGTGCGTGCGTGTGTGTGTGTGTGTGCGTGCGTGCGTGCGTGCGTGTGTGTGTGTGTGTGCGTGTGTGCGCATGTGTGCGCGTGTGTGCAGCATCCCTCCCTGTCGGTCCTGTAGTCGTGTACTCCTGTAACCTCCTGAAAGAGTGTCTGTCTCTGGCGTCAGTTAGGCGGTCTTCCTAGCAGGACTCTGGGAGTCCTTCAGTTTGTTGTTTAGCTCCTCAGGAGAACTGGAAGTGTCTGTTTTGTCTCTGGGAGGGGGTCACAGAGGACTCTGCTCGTGAGGTATGGGGCGAGCTAACGCTGCTAGAAGCACCTCTTTAAGTGGCTGAAGGCTCCGTGCTGACACCTCAGCTTGCATTGATTGGCCCCTCAGAGCCAACAAACAAGGCGATATGATACGACGCTACCGTACGGTAAATGATCCGGTCCTGGGGGTGTCTCGGAGTCGAGCAGCGTGCAGGTAGCTGCCTCCGTGGCGTTCCAGAGAGACTGAATCCTGCAGAAGTAAAGGATGAAGAGGCTCAGCTGATTGAATCTACTCGTGGTGTTTTGTGAACGCTGAGTCTGCATTCACTGTTTCCACTTTATTGTCACAGGCTGTTTCTGCACGCTGTGTTTTAGCTGCTAATATATCAAAACGTTCGGCTCATTCAGCAGATGAGTGCTACTACGTATGGTTGTTGTAACTTTTATACTTTTCTAATTTTTTTACTTCATTTACAAACTTTCCTCCTAAAAACACGTCGAGACGTTTTTAATTATCTGAATGTTCATGAAGCGTCCACACTCCACTTTACCTACGTACATGTTCAGCCTCTTTCTCCTTCCACAGTTTTCAGCTCTTTCAACAAATCATCAATCGAAACGTTCGGCTCTTTCAGGACAATCCTGCTGTGACTTTTGGTATTGGTGCAACTTTAGCTGTTTGAAATATTTAGCCTTTTCTGACATTTTTTCTCATAGAAAATGAATCGAGCTCATTTTCCATCCTTCAGCTGCTTTCAGCTTCCTTCTGCTAATTTTAACTACTTTCAGCTGCTTTCAGCTGTTTTTTTCCAGCTGTTTTGTGCTCCTTTCAGGTTCTTTCTGTTAACTAGAACATTTTTGTGCTTCGTCCAACTTCATTCTACTAATTTCAGCTTGTTATGCTCCTTTCAGCTCATTTCTGCAAGTTTCAGTCTTTTCTGCTGTTTCAGCCACTATTTAGCTGTTTAGCACATTGTAGCCTTTTCAGCTAATTCCACATTTTTAGCTAATTTCAGCACCTTCCATTTCCTTCTTTTAGGTTAAGCTTCTTTTTACTTTTTTGCTAACTGGAGCTTTTTTTAGCTGATTTCCTAATTTTTGTACTAATTTCTGCTCATTTAAACCTAATTGAACAAATACGTGTTCTTTCTGCTTCTTCTGCTAATTTAAGCTTGTTCTTTCATTTCAGCTACATTACAGAAGTTTTTTTTTTTAGCTAATTTAAGCTGTTTTTAGCAAGTTTTTCTGCAATATTTACTCACACTGCAGTTTCTCTACTTCTCTTTGAAATCTGCCTCAGCTGCTGTCTTATGCTACTTTAGCTGTCGGCTAGCCTTTGGCTATTTTAGCTTGACACTGTAGGCTAGCATTTTTCTGTTTCAGCTTTCAGCTAGCGTTGCGCTCCGTTTCATTTGAGTAGCTGACCTTCAGCGCTCGGTGCTCCTCAACTGTTCGGTCTTCACTCCAAGTTCAGACAAAAAGTCTTGAACGTTTTGAAGCAACAAACAAGAGAAAAGTGAAACTTCTGACAAAGATCTTGTTTCAGCTCGTTTGAAACGTTCCTCCTGCTCCCTGGAACACCGTCACAACGATCTCAAGCTCTCAAACATCTGCTAAGTTCATGTCAAACCCAACGCAGACACGTTCCTCTTTTTATTTTTCTACTCGCCGTTTCATTTTTACATCATTTATTTTATTTACTTTCATTTGACATGTTTCATAGATCGTCTTCTGTCGTGTGGACGAGTCCTCGAGGCTCAATGAGACCCAGAACCAACCAGAACTGATCCGGTCCTCAGTCGGAACCAACCAGAACTGATCCGGTCCTCAGTCAGAACCAACCAGAACT
>NC_056514.1:40872337-40874599 GCF_014905685.2 Nematolebias whitei | reverse complement strand
GAACCAACCAGAACTGATCCGGTCCTCAGTCAGAACCAACCAGAACTGATCCGGTCCTCAGTCAGAACCAACCAGAACTGATCCGGTCCTCAGTCAGAACCAACCAGAACTGATCCGGTCCTCTCAGCAGCTAAATAACGAGGACAAGTCCTTCAAAGTCCAAATGTCTTGTTCTTTTTGGGAGTTCTGCTTCTCCTGCAGGTCTGGAACAATCCAGACAAAAGATCCATCAGAACATTTTGATCAGGACCCAGAGTGTCCCTGCTGGAGGTCTGATGGTGTCCTCTCAGAGGTCAAAGGTCACTCACCTAAACTCCCCATGACTTCCACTGAGCTTCCAAACAGGAAGTGGAGGCTCTTTTTAGCTCGTCATCTCTCCTCCATCAAACCCTGTAGAACCATCAAACAGAACCGGCGGTACCATCAGAACGTCCTGCTCTTCACAGGTCAACAAGTTCTTTGATCCCACTTCTAGTTTCCACACAGAGACTCTTTGTCCGAGGCTCACTTTTTACTCTGTGTTTCTATCTGAAGAGCTGCTGCCCTTCCCCCTCAATCACCATGGCAACCAGTGACTCAGCAGGTTGTGGGTCTTCTTTTCCTCCTCTGTTTCCATCATGGCCGCCGCCGTAGATTCTTTTTCAGACGTCTGCAGATCTGGAGGATTCAGTCAGAGGGTCGGCAGGAAACAGGAAGAGGACAGAACCTGGAGTTTCAGAATAAGAGTCTGACTCTGTCCTGTCTGGTGTCAGAGGATGTAGTTGATGGATGAAGCAGAGTTTTCTTCCTGAACACATCACATCATATATTTCTAATCAAATGTTTCGTTTCTTTGTGTTTTCGGTGCGGCCCTGCTGTCTGGTCTCCACCCTCCTCCTCCTCTTCCTCCTGGTGTTGCCACTCTGAAGGTAAGCAAAACAAACGCACCTTTTCTGCAGCTGTTGTCTGCTTGGTGTTTCTGGGAGCTCAGTTCTGGGTTTGATGATGTTCTGATGAACCTAGCTGCTGCTTTTGTTCCCTTCGATTTCTTGTGCTGTTCTGGTTCTGGTACATGAGGCTGTGCACATGTGGGCGGAGCCTCGTCTCTGTAACAAGGTGTGGATTAAATGTGGGCGGATCCTAGTCTGTAACAGAAAGGTGTATTAAATGTGGGCCGAGTCTAGTCTCTGTAACAAAAAGGTGTGGATTAAATGTGGGCGGAGCCTCGTCTCTAACAGAAAGGTGTGTATTAAACGTGGGCGGGGCCTAGTCTAACAGAAATATGTGGATTAAATGTGGGCGGAGCCTTGTCTCTGTAACAAAAAGGTGTGGATTAAATGTGGGCGGAGCCTCGTCTCTAACAGAAATGTGTGGATTAAATGTGGGCGAAGCCTCATCCCTAACAAAGGTGTGTATTAAATGTGGGTGGAGCCTCATCTGTAACAAAGATGTGCATTAAATGTGGGTGGAGCCTAGTCTATGTAACAGAAAGTTGTGGATTAAATGTGGGCGGAGCCTCATCACTGTAACAGAAAGGTGTGGATTAAATGTGGGCAGAGCTTAATTTCTAACAAAGGTGTGAATTAAATGTGGGCGGAGCCTCATCTCTAACAGAAAGGTGTAAATTAAATGTGGGCGGAGCTTGAGGGGATGAGAAAATCTCTATTCAACCTTTAATTATACAGGTTAATCTATAAATCTATAAATACAGCAGTCTGGTGTCCAGGTTGACCAAAAACACTTCAGTCTTGTGTGAATGAATCTGACACACGCACACACACATGCACATGCACACGCACGCACGCACGCACGCACGCACACACACACACACACACACACACACACACACGCACACACACACACACACACACCTTTTCTTTCATTTCTTCTTTATGAAAAAGATCTGATCTCATTTCTGTCTCTTTGACTCCATTTCCCTCTTTAATCTTTTTGTCATCTAATTCTGGAGTTCTGGTTCTGGTTCCTGACTGACACCAGGCTTCATGAGGAGGAGGAGATTAAAACGGGCCGCTGTCTGAGCAGAACCTCAGTTTGTTTTATTTCAGTCTGCTTGCTGTGTAATTTAATTTGAGTCTTTGAATTAATTATAAAATCTGAGGCAGGTTCTTGTTAAAGGCTTTAAACAGCTGATGGTGTTTCACATGTGATGAGGGGGCAGGGATTAAGTCTGGATCATTCTATCATCTGACAGTGTTTCACATGGGATGAGGGGGATCAGGGATTAAGTCTGGATTATTAGATCATCTGACAGTGTTTTACATC
>NC_056514.1:40868949-40872327 GCF_014905685.2 Nematolebias whitei | reverse complement strand
TTACATCTGATGAAGGAGAGGGGGCAGGGATTAAGTCTGGATTATTAACTCAGATTACAGCGTTTCATATGTGATGAAGGAGGGGGGGCAGGGATTAAATTTGGATTATTAAATCAGCCAACTGCGTTTGACATGTGATGAAGGAGGGGGGTGGGGGAGCAGGGATTAAGTCTGGACTTTAGGCTCCAGATGTTCAGGCCTGGAACACGGTGACGCAGCTTCATGTTTCACCTCAGAGTAGACGCTCAGGTTATGATGTCATAGCTTTGGAAGCTTTTGATTGGTTCTTTGACAACATCTGGGGTGCACCTCAAACAGGCTGCATCTTCAGCTGTCTGACTCGGGTCAAAAGTTTTGGGTTTGGACCTTCTCACAGCAGACGGCTGGACCTTTGTCCCGTTCCTCCTAACAGAACTGGTCTAACTGGGTCCAGTTTTGTCCTCACACATTTTCTGTGGAACTGAGATCAGGACTTGTCTGCTGCTGCTTCAGTACGAGTCGAGCCTCTCATGTTTCTGAGGTAAAGGTTTTAGGTGTTCTAAACTTAGACTGAAGAACTGGACCTGGATCAGATGAACCAGTTCTTTGTTCACACCCTGAACTGACTCGATGTGAATCGGTTAAATAGAAACTGATTTAAATCTTTGTTTTTCTAGTTCCTGACCTCATCCTGCAGCTGAGGAACGTTTCCTTCAAACTCCGACTCTTTGAGTAAAAGTCCCTTTGACTCATGTCAGAACCGTCTGGTTCATCTTCTCTGAGGAAACATCTGAAAATGATGAGCTCAGCTTTAGGTCTCATGGACTCGTGGGCAGGAAGTCAGACTATAGATCCAGCGACCTGATTGGCTCCGGTTGCCGTGGCGACAGCCATCTTTAGGTGAAGCCGTATCGATCCAAGTGTCGTGTGTGTGTTTGTTTCATGAAGCGTGACTCTTGGCGAGCTCCTGAGGGATCCTGGTCTCCAGGTCGTTCTGGAAGCGTTGGTTTTGTTGATAATTGTTGGTGTTTTGTCGACGCGCTGCAGCTGGTGACGCTGTGCGGTCCCTCTGCACCTCAGACAAACAGCAGGGCGCTTCCATCAGCCGGGCGGCAGACTGGATCATTTACAAGGTTAATATGGACCCGGCCCGTTCACCCGTGGCCTGTTCTTCTCAGCACCATTCTTCTCGCTTTTCGTTCTGCCTCGTTAGGGACATCTGGGCTTGAAAACGTCCGACATCAGTGGAGCTGAGTGTTTTTACACGGGTGTTAGAGGATTCTCCATGCAGATCTCCCTCTGTTGGTCGACAAGGTCCGGAACGTGCAGTTCTGCTGCTGAACGCTTCACTCGGGCTGTAGGTGTCTGAAGGACCGGATGTGAGAGTCCAAACGTTTTCAGCGCTCACAGCTGAGCAGCAGGAGAGGACGACCTCACATGAAGCTGCAGCACCAACAACCACAGTTTTCTAACACTCGACGGCTGGTTGATGCTCAGGTGTTCTTTTCTCTGTGCAACAAACGGTCAGAACAACGTTCCTTTGCTCTAACGTCAGCCCGCTGCTGTTACACCTCTGAGCCTGCAGGGTGGGGAGTCACAGAGCTGAGTTGGTGAGTAGGCGTGCCACCGTCTCACTGGGCTGCGACTGGTCGGAGATTACAACTGTGAGAAAATGTTTTGTTTTTTTTGTTAACATCCTCACTGATTCTGTTGGTTGCCATCATGGCTGCATCTTGTCGGCCCGTTTTAGAGAATCTGGATCTTTTTTGTGTTCTGAACTCACAGAACCATCTTCTAGGTTGTGGAAGATGTTTTGTTGTCCTCCAGCCTCAGGAATGCTGCTCTGCAGGCAACCTGCTGCGGCTCCTTTTCATTCAACCTTTATTTAAACAGATAAATCACACTGAGCCTCAGACTCATTTACAAGTGAGACCTGTTCGGACAAACAAAAACAGCAGTTAACTGGACACACGGAGGAGTCGGAGGTGAAAAAAATTCCTATCAGACTTTTTTTTCCTGCCGGAGATAAAAAAACCTCTAATAATAAAAAAAAAAACCTCGCACAAACAAGCACATATTTAAGTAGACAAGCTGCAGACGGGGGAGACGAGCGGTCAGCAACATCTATAGACGCTCTCGAGGTCACTGTAAGAGTTCTGATAAGGATGGAATAATCAGTCAATGTCCTCCGGTGAGATCCATAAACATTCTCAAGGGATGTCGAGAAATGACCAAGAATAACGACTATGAGAATCCAAGAGTCCTGAAATGATGACACAATGTTTATTCAGCTGGTTCATCTGGTTATCAGTTGGAAATTCCTCAGGGAGGGGGTGGTGAGCGTCAGATCACATTTTCTCCAGGTGAATTCAGATAAGATGACCTTCAAGGACAGCCGAGGGAGCCAAATTCAGATAAACACAGTTTTTTGGGTGACAGGCAGAACTTAATGACATCTACCTTGAGTCTGTGTTCGTCCACTCAGTTCTGAAATGTCCAAATTACATGGCCACACCGATGGAACGTGACTGAGTAAATTCCCCAAGATCTGATCCATTCAGCCCAAAGCTTTTGAGTCTGGGTACTCAAGGCACGAACCAAGCCATCATAAAGACAAGCAGCGTGATCGGGTCCAAATTTGCTGCTGATGACTTCCTTGATTGTAGATAAAACCAGCACCAGCTGAATCCAAAATAGCAGGAACCAGTTATCATAAATCCAATTAAATATGCGTCCTTAAAATCCACAGATGGCAGCAGAGAGAGACACATCATCAAGTCTTCCAGTCGATAAGATATCCAGCTGTGTGCGTGCCAACAGGGCAAATCGACTCGCCTAAAGCCTGTCTTCTCTTCAAGAAATGTTGTAAATTGAGTTGAGGGACCAACTGATCAAAACAAGTCCATAATTATGGTTCAGAAGATGCAAGAGAGGCTCAGAAGCAGTTTCACAGACAGACAGAGCAGCAAAGCGGAGAGGGAGAGAAGCATCCGATCTCGACGAGAGCAAGTGGTGAAGTCCTTCAGACCTGTGATAATGTCCTCCATGTTCAGCGTAGAAAGTTCTGGAAACAGCGGTTCAGCCCAACTTCCAGTGGCCCGTTTGTACTCTGGATGATGGTTCTGCTGTGAAGGTGAAGCTGCAGGTCCAAACCATTCAGGTCTCTGGGAATATTGTTTTTTTTTTTTTTTTGTTATGAATTCAGTCTCCTTCCTACAACAGAACTCACAGTTCACGTCTACGTGCATGTTTTCATGTGTTTGTGTTTAACTCTGTAGAAGACGTGGAAAATTAAAAACGGTCAATAAAACAACAAATATTCAACAAATAACTCTCATGTCTCATGTGAACCATCGGGTTGTCTCATGTGAACCATCGGGTCGTCTCATGTGAACCATC
>NC_056514.1:40868750-40868939 GCF_014905685.2 Nematolebias whitei | reverse complement strand
CTCATGTGAACCATCGGGTCGTCTCATGTGAACCATCGGGTCGTCTCGTGAACCATTGGGGCGTCTCATGTGAACAATCGGGTCGTCTCATGTGAACCATTGGGTTGTCTCATGTGAACCATCGGGTCGTCTCATGTGAACAATCGGGTCGTCTCATGTGAACCATCGGGTCGTCTCATGTGAACCATC
>NC_056514.1:40868541-40868740 GCF_014905685.2 Nematolebias whitei | reverse complement strand
GTGAACCATCGGGTCGTCTCATGTGAACCATCGGGTCGTCTCATGTGGACCATCGGGGCGTCTCATGTGAACCATCATGTCGTCTCATGTGAACCATCGGGTTGTCTCATGTGAATCATCGGGTCGTCTCATGTGAACCATCGGGGCGTCTCGTGAACCATCGGGTCGTCTCATGTGAACCATCGGGTCGTCTCGTGTG
>NC_056514.1:40865127-40868441 GCF_014905685.2 Nematolebias whitei | reverse complement strand
TCTCATGTGAACCATCGGGTCGTCTCATGTGAACCATCGGGTCGTCTCATGTGAACCATCGGGTCGTCTCATGTGGACCATCGGGGCGTCTCATGTGAACCATCATGTCGTCTCGTGAATCATCGGGTCGTCTCATGTGAATCATCGGGTCGTCTCATGTGGACCATCGGGGCGTCTCATGTGAACCATCATGTCGTCTCATGTGAACCATCGGGTCGTCTCATGTGAACCATCGGGGCGTCTCGTGAACCATCAGGTCAGGAGCCGGTCTTCAGACCACCTTTGGTCCGACCCATTGGTGTGAACGAGGTCGTTTATCCTTGTCCCGTCCCTCAGCAGGAACGTGCACGTCATTCATGCATGTCGTTTCCCAGTCTGCAGGCCTCCGTGCGCCGCGGGGGCTTCATGTGAGAATAATGCACGTGTGAATTCACCCTCTCACTCACCAGCAGGCTCTGAAA
Organism: Nematolebias whitei; assembly: GCF_014905685.2. NCBI lineage: Eukaryota > Metazoa > Chordata > Actinopteri > Cyprinodontiformes > Rivulidae > Nematolebias > Nematolebias whitei. The sequence goes on along the minus strand of NC_056514.1, from coordinate 40,867,980 downwards.
TAAATATGAGGGGGAGGAGGAGCATGAGGCCTCGGTCCCCACGGAGACGACTGACGGCAGCAGGAAGACGAGCTAAAGGTCTGGACAAGGCTCTGATGAAGTTCTTCTGGTTGAATTGTCTCTGGTGACACTCGGATGAAACGTCTGTAAGACTTCACAAAGTCCTGATTCAGGGTTCAACATTAATAACAGGAGAACATCCAGAACTCCACTGGACCGGGTCCAGACCGGCAGGTCCAGAGGTCCAGCTGCTCGGTTCAGGCCTCTGCGTTCCCAAAGCTGTAACTTAAAGGTAGCATAAGAAGCTAACAAATGTTTTTCAAAATAAGAGCCTGCCTTTGTGCTTTAGAGCAGGACGCTGGTGGGAGTCGGACCTGCACTCGGACTCTTTGGAACTCTTTTAGTTCTGCTGGAGTTTGAGCTGAGAAACCAAAATCTGCTTCACTTTTCATCCTGGAGGAGAAGTTGGAACTTAAAACATGGTCCAGACTCCTGCCTCAGAACCAGAACCCTGACCCGGAGCCGAGGTCCACGTTGAGAATTAAAAACTTTAATTTAAACTTTAGACGTGTTCGTATCAGAGTTGACATGAGTGAACTGGATTAAAGTGTTCAGACTGCCCCTGAATCCAGTCTCACTCTGGATTCTAGCTGCTCGGCGTCTCTCCAGGGTGGACGTCTGTCTGCGGTGCGTTCAGGGCCATCTGTTAATCTGAATACTGCGTGTCAGCGGCGCCTCTGTGTGAAGCTGGTTAAACTCTGACGATTGTGCTCCAGAACCAGACGTCACGAGAGGAAGGATTTAAAACATGATCTCCTCCTCCTCCTCTTGCTCCTCCTGCTCCTCCTCCTCCTCCTGCTCCTCCTGCTCCTCCTCCTCCTCCATAATCTTCTTTGTTTCATTTATTATATGAATGTTGACGTAATGCTACATTTCACTGATTTTAGCTTATAGCTAAAGTTTTGTTAGTGAAAGTTTTACAACTTAGTTTGATCATTTTAGCTTTTAGCTACTTTTTTTTGTCAAAATCAAATTTTTGCTACTATTTGTTAATTTTAGCTACGGTTTTGCTTCATTTAGCATTTAGCTCTTGTTTTGCTAAGTTTTCCAAAGTTTTTTCAATTTTAGCTTTTAGTTAAAAGTTTTGCTATACTTAGCTTTGGCTACTGTATTTCTAATTTTAGCATTCAGCTGTGGTTTTGCTGCGTGTAATGTTTAGCTATGTTGATGCAATTTTTAACAACAATTTTCTAATTTTTAGCGACTAGCTAAAGTTTAGCCACAGTTAGCTAATGCTTTGATATATTTTTCTTTCATCAGAGAGTATTCAGCTGTTTTGCTATTTTTAGTGTTTAGCTCCTGTATTTCAGATTTTTCTTCTGTTCTGCCTTTTTAAACCAACGTTTTAGTTAAAACTTTGTTTTATCTTTAAACTCCCACAAAGTTCCTCGTCTTCATGCGTTTTCACAGAAAATGGTTTTGTTCAGTTTCGTTTGTGGCTCCAGGACTTGTCAGTTTGTCTGACGCGTCGTGAGCCGTCTGCTCCTGCAGGTTCCTCCAGGTTCCTCCAGGTTCCTCCAGGTTCCTCCAGGTTCCTCCAGGTTCCTCCAGGCGTTGTTTAAGTGCAGCTTTTCTAAATGGACTTAAATGTTCTAATAACGTGCGCTCTCACTAATGTTGCTGTAATCAAACAGGAAGCTCATTGAAGTTGGAGAAGAGATTCTAGCGGAGCCTGTTCCACCTGCAGGACAGGTGGACGTGACGCAGCCTCGCCTGCACTTTAATAAACTCTAATGAAGCTCATACTCTGATAAACACTCAGAGTTACTGTTACAGTCCGTGTTGGAAACACAAGACCACATGAAACGAGCGGTACGCCGGCCCATGGCCCGGCTCTGAGGGGTCTGAACGGTGAATGTTTGTAGTTTGTGATGAGTCTTTTTCTGGACGGAGAATGAATAAACCTAAATGTTGTTGGTCCAAGATATTCAAGTGGAGGCTTACGCTGTGCAGGGAGGTGTTCATTTTGTTTAAGGCAGAGCAGAGTGACGATCCTGGAGACGAGACATTTCATCACCAACAGGAGCAGTGGCTGAGCCAGGGGGTGGCCAACGGTGGCCGTGGCCCCCATACATTGATCTTTGTCCACTCCAATCATTTCAGGAAACTAAACTTTTAAACAATACAAAAACTAGAAAGGGTTACACTCACAGTGGTGGACAGACAGTTTCCAGTCCCCCCCCCCCCCCCCCCCCTGCTCTGCGTCGGGCCACAAAGATGGAGTTGACCCAACTCAAGATGGCCACCACAGCTAAGTGTCTCACAAACCCAACAACGTCTCTGAAGCAGCCAGTTTTACAGACGTTGAGCTGAATGTGGTGCGGTAGTAGCTGAGAGTCATTAACAGCACGCACTCCGAGGGCGAGGCCTTCGAGGTTTTACAGACTCGACTCCAGCTCTGTCGTTTTTCAACTCGTCTGACGTGAAGAGAGGAGAGCGTTTCATTCAAGTCTTCATGAGTCGTAGCTCTTGAGACGTTCTGAAGTTTCTTTTTCTTTCTCAGCTGCAAGTAGAGTTTTAAAAACAAGATGTTGGACACGTCGGACCTTTTTCATTCATTCTGGTTTGAAATGAACCATCAGAGCGTTCTCTGGTCACGCTTCTGTCCGCTGCTGCTGAGCTGCTTCAGTCTGTTTCTGTCTTTGTTGGACGCTGTGGGACATCTGTGGGACATCTGTGGGACATCTGAGAGACATCTGAGAGACATCTGTGGGGCATCTGTGGGACATCTGTGGGACATCAGTGAGACATCAGTGGGACATCAGTGGGACATCAGTGAGACATCAGTGGGAC
>NC_056514.1:40860439-40865117 GCF_014905685.2 Nematolebias whitei | reverse complement strand
CATCAGTGAGACATCAGTGGGACATCAGTGGGACATCAGTGGGACATCAGTGAGACATCAGTGGGCCATCAGTGGGACATCAGTGAGACATCAGTGAGACATCAGTGAGACATCAGTGAGACATCAGTGGGACATCAGTGGGACATCAGTGAGACATCAGTGGGACATCAGTGAGACATCAGTGAGACATCAGTGAGGCATCAGTGAGACATCAGTGGGACATCAGTGGGACATCAGTGAGGCATCAGTGAGACATCAGTGGGACATCAGTGGGACATCAGTGGGACATCTGTGGGACATCAGTGCTCCTCCCTGAGTGCACGGCAGCGTCTGGAGCCTCCTCTCATGCGTTTGGTTGGAGCTGGGCTCAGCGAGGACACTGATCTGGACACGTTCAGCAGCTCTCACGGTTCCTTCCTTCTCCCCAGACGTTTCTGTTTTGACGACGTTGGAATGAAAGGGAACGTCTCAAAGCTTCTTTTGTTCCGTCCTCTTCTCTAATTGTGAGTTTGATTTCCTGAACGAGCGCCGCTCTTCGTCTAGCTCTCCCCTGAGATGCCGGTGATATTTCCTCTGCCTCAGAAATCACAGTCTGACGTCGGCGCCTCCCGGCCCCGAGCAGCTGCAGCAGCTCGAGCAGCTCGAGTCAGCGGACAGAATGTGACGGCAGACACGGAGGTGGAAGGTTTAACGGTAGAAGTCTCTGGAGACAAAGAGCCGTGTCTACTCCACGCTGCGCCTGTCAGCTGGCACGTGGTCATGTGACTGCAAAACGAACCTTCTACCATCTGACACCGACAGAGGATGTCCAGGAACTTGTTTGTCCGTTTGGGAACAGAACTTCTGTACCTGTGGGAACGATGAACATGTTCCCTGCCCACTGTGACATCTGGTTTGAATTCTGCCCCTTGCATGGAAACTGGTCTGAAAAGTCTTCTCGTGTCCTCAGAGTGGCTTATCTGAGTGAAGAGAGGCTGAAAGGATATTTATTTATCCAACAAAGCACGCCACCAACGTCACCTTCTAATCTTCTGGCTCTTACAGTCAGATGTAGGTCTGGTTCTTCTGACAGATCTTTGGTCTGACCCATGGTTGGAATGGAAACCTTCTCCTGAATCATTCGGGTTTTTCTTCATTTGTCACGTCGTTTCATGTTTTGGGGACATTTCTAGTAGTTTAACACTTTTTACGCTTGTTGAGCATCTGCTCAGCAAAGCCGGAGCAACGTGTTTCTAAAGGCGCCCCACATAAAAAGATGTTCTACATGTTTGGTCACCGGGTCCCACAGACAGCTCGGCTCATTTCCATCTCCTCATTCAGCTGTGGAGTTCCATTAACGGACTCTAATTGGAAAACCAAAACCCATTTACTCCACGAATGCAAACATCATCCATTGTTACAATTAGGAGGAGGTGCGGTTTTACACAAATGTAATCTTAGCCTCCAGACGGAGCGGTGGGGGCACACGAGCTCCGTTACAGGAAGTCGTTCTGCTCAGAGACTGGTGTTTTAAAGACACTCGATGAAAAGATGAAGCTCGGTCCCACACTGGAAACCCTGCCAGAGAAGTTCTGTATTTCTGTTTGATTACAAACTTCTCAAAGTAACGTACTTTACCTCAACTTCCCCACACTGAAGCCCTCCGATGGCTCTTCTCACCACCTCCCTGTAATCCATTAAACACGTTCCCTCGACCATCACGGTGTGCGTTTTCCTCCCGCCGGGTCTTTCTTTACGTGATCGTTTGAAGCGTCCTCTGAGCAGCTGCAGCATCTTCTTACCGCTGCACTCGTTCCAAGTCACTTTAGAGAAGAGCAGCAGCTAAAAGGATGAAACTGAGAATAAGTTCCGGAGCCTCCGAGGAGCCGGAGCACGTCGTAATGAAGAAGTGCTCCTGGAAGTTCTCTCTGTGGGAGACTTTTAGACACTTTACTTGCTAAGTGCTTGTTGTTGCAGAGTCTTTGCAAACTTTGTGTACTTTCATTTTCTGCGTCGAGCCGAAACGTTTATCTCCGTTTGTGGTAACAACCAACCTGCTCCGGTTGTCCGCAGGACAGATGGTTGAGGTTGTTTCTGATGAACCTGCAGACATGACCTGTCTGTTTCTCCATCGTTAGCGGGACACACCGGCTCGTTCAACTGCACCGCCAGCAACACGGGCCGGACTCGGTCACGCTAACAGACGGGTCAACAAACTGCAGCTCGTTCCACCTGGACGTCCGAAGATCTGAAAACTTTATCTTCTTCTCAGTTTGTTCACTTCAAATGAAATGAACCGTCTTCAACCGTTTACAGTCGATTCATTTGAATAAAAAGTCAAAATATCAAATGAGAAACATTTAAAATGGTTTTCATGTTACTGCAGGAAACAAGTAATTGATTCATAAAAAACAGTCAGAACTTTGTGTCATTGAGCCTCGAGGACTCATTTACAAGACGGACCTGATTTAACAGAGTGATGACAACAATGGACACTCATAAAGAATACGTACACATTGAGAATAACAAGTGAAAATAATAAATGGTATTTAAAAAACAACAACAGCAACATTATAAAGTGATGTAAAATATTAAAAACAGGAACATGTCTGCGTTGGTTTATTCCAGGAACTTATCAGATGTCTGAAGCCACTTAGAGAGGTCAAAGGTCGAGAGCTTCAGGTCTTTTTACAAGATGTTCCAGGAAACAGGAGCGGAGTAGGAGAAGGTCCTTTTGTCTAGTTCAGTCCTCACTGAGGGAACACTGCAGGTAATGATGTCCTAATGAACCAGTGAGAGCGTCTGCGTGAAGTTAATGGTTACCAGTTAACCAGTGAATACTGGGCGCAGTGGTGGGTACGGTAGTTACAGCCAGTGAGCGTATCTGTATTGTTGTTGTTGTTAAAAATATATCAGATTGGCAAATATTACAAGTAGCTGCAGAGGTGGTCTCATTTTGTGTGTTAAATCCTGCAGACATGTCGGCATGCTTTAACATTTGACTGCAGCAGAGCTGGAATACTATAAGGAGAAGGTCATGGACCAATGTGAAGCTGAGCGTGGTCAGTGACTGATGATGTTTACAAAATGACTTGATCTGACTAAATGAGCAACGGTCGCCCTCAGCCCAGAGCCAGACCATCACGCCGTCATAGACCCATCTGTAACAAGCAGAATGGTGACCCAGCTGTGATAATACACCCCTGAAGACCCAAGACCCTCCATGATGTTCTGGCAGGTGTTGGTGCCGTAGCAGAGCCGTCCTGCAGTCACAAGAGGCTTCTTGGTCAACAGAGACTCCACGTGTTTAATAAATTTTAGTCGTGCACTAATCTGAAGAAGGCAGTTGTGTTTTACCACTTCAGTTAATGTCACCCACTAATGCCAAACTGGTGTTTATCTGTTGGTGAACCAGCTGAACCATCTCCACATTTGATTTTACGACCAACACAATAATTTTTCACAGAATGTTGGCGCTCCATCCAACAGTTGCTGTTTGTTTGTGTGATGATTTGTCCATATTTGCTATAAACAGGATCATAAAACGGGTCCCAAGATGCTAATGTTGTTATTCAGCTGTCAGTCACTCTCCTGGTGGCTGACAGAACGACCCGGGACTCGCATCATCGCCCAACGCACACGCAGCAACGTTTCCATCCTCCGGGGCTTTAATGTGAAGAGATGGAGAGGATATTCAAGGTTGAGTGTCTGGATTTCACTCAGATCTGTGTGTTTTTGCACACACACACACTGGCAGCAGTACAGCTGTGCATCAGCGTGCACATCACGGATGTGTGAAGTAGAGATATTATTGTCACACTGCTGGCAGGCTGGCGTCCTCATCACTCTCCTTGTGTTGAGGCTGCAGGCGCTGCTGTTTTATCTGAGAGCTCAGTGGCGTCCCGAGGTCTGCACACTCGCTTCACTTTCAAACTTCCACTCATGTGGAAGTCACTCCTGGGAGCCACGGCTCCGCTTCCCAGTCTGAGATAATAAAACCATCTTTCAGGAGACGAGCTGACAAACAGGAAGTGGGCTGCAGTTTGTTGTGGAAGGTCATGCAGCAGCTACACATACTGAGAAGTTTTCAGCTTCCTCTGGACTGGTGAAGCTTTACCGAGCTTTACCTTTTGACTCAACTCTCTCTTCACCATGACAGACCAAAGCAACGTCTTTATTACCAAGGATGAGGCCCTGATCAGCTGATCCATATTCCTTCCGCTCCATCATTCAGGAACAAGACGGAGCCTCTCTCTGCTCCCAAACTAGTTCATCTTTCCTGGTTGAGCCAGTTCAGTTTATTTTGTAGCTCCAAGTCAAACAGACGTCGTCTCAGGACACTGATCAAAAACATTCACAGACATTATAACAGAGAGTTGTTAAAGTTCTCTCTCTTTGAGGAAGCAGTCTTCACGTCGTCACAGTCTCTCATCCTGAGCAAGAACAGAGGAGACAGTGGGAAGAAAAAACTTCCTTTAACAGGAAGAAACCTCCAGAAGAACCAGGCTCAGGACGAGCGAACATCTGCTTCAACCAGCTGGTTTGAGAGGACAGGAAGTAGAGACAGACACAAAATGACATGTCCAGGTGTACTTTCTATAGTCCAGGTGTACTTTCTATAGTCCAGGTGTATTTTCTATAGTCCAGGTGTGCTTTCTATAGTCCAGGTGTACTTTCTATAGTCCAGGTGTACTTTCTA
>NC_056514.1:40850449-40860429 GCF_014905685.2 Nematolebias whitei | reverse complement strand
TATAGTCCAGGTGTACTTTCTATAGTCCAGGTGTACTTTCTATAGTCTAGGTGTACTTTCTATAGTCAAGGTGTATTTCTATAGTCCAGGTGAATTTTCTATAGTCCAGGTGAACTTTATATAGTCCAGGTGTACTTTCTATAGTCCAGGTGCACTTTCTATAGTCCAGGTGAACTTTATATAGTCCAGGTGTACTTTCTATAGTCCAGGTGCACTTTCTATAGTCCAGGTATATTTCAATAGTCCAGGTGTATTTCTATAGTCCAGGTGTATTTCTATAGGAGGAAAGAGAAAAAACATGTTAAGATAGAAACAATTACAAACAGGTAGAGTAGAGCTGGTAGACAGCAGCAGAGAGAAAACATGAGGTCAGTTTGTCCTCCATCAGTCTAAACCTATAGCAGCAGAACTAAAGGATAGCTCAGGAAACCCAAGCCAACCCTAACTATAGGATAGATTCAATGTTGTTTGTTTCCTGTTGATATTTGGGAATGCTGCCCAAATGAATAAAGAGCTAAAATTACAAATTTAGACACAAAGTTCTAGTAACATAAACCTGCTTCCAACTCTGTCACCGAAAAACTGAAGTCCGTACTAAACCATGGAGGCATGACGAACTCCAGGATTTTAATTTTAGTCTCAGTTTTAGGGACCAGAGTTCAGTTTGAAACATGCACGAGCCAACCAGGAGACAAATCACTGACTGTGAGCCCTCCTATATTTGGAAACATGAGGTCTTCCTCTGATAAACTGTAAAATCGGATAAATAAAATGTATTTGATGTAACTCGTGCCTCAGATGTAAAGAGCTGAAATGGTTTGGTAGATTTTTATCTTTTATTTTTGCAGGTTTTTGTGTCACCTGGAACATCAGGAGCTCAGTGAATATTTTATCAACCTGTGCTACTTGTTTTATTCAGACTGACACAGATGCATATTTTGACTCATTTTATTCATGTATTTCCTGTAAAAACAAAAGTTACATCAGGTGGTTTCTTTAGGAGGAACTCAACGGTTCGTTGACACGTTTGTCGTCTTCACCGACACTTTAAACGAGAAAAGGTTGAGCAGGTGTGTGACCTAGTTCAGCTTCATGAAAACCACCTGGGTAGAGCGCAGGAAGGTGCTGTCGGAGTACCGGAGGACACCATTCGATTTTAATGGAGCTGTTCGGTTGTCTTCAGATGTTTAACGTCTGCTTTTTGCCAACGCTCAGAACGACTCCGTTGTGTTTCTGTTTACGTTGAGCTGCGGGGCCGGCAGTAATTAATGTAACCGTCTGGTTCTGTTGTTGGCCCGGGAAGGTGTGCTGAGTCAGCAGCCAGGTCCACGACCACGGGTCGACCGGAGGACCGGAAGTGAGGAAAACAAAGGAAGATGGGAACAAACGGTGGATTGAATCATTTCTGTAAAACAACTAGAACTCAACATGTTGAGTCGTGCTACGTTCTCTCTGCTGCCAGACAGCCCCGATTAAAGGGATCGTTTGTAGATTTCAAAGTGGGGTTCTCTGAAAATGTTATAAACAATATCTTCAAGGTCTTTTGGTTGCACTCTGAACTCTTTGGTTTAAAGAAATATCAGCTTTGTTGATGAACACATAGAAAAACTTACAATTGTTTCCATCAGCTCTGGGTTTATCGTCCTCCATCGCGGGTCGAAGAACGGGAATTGGAAAAACCGTGCATCTGTCCATACATGTTGTGAGCGTGTCAACTTAGTTACAGACTTCCATTTTGATGTGTCACTACATCTAGGCATGAGAAAGGTCCCTATCAAAAATGAAGTTGCCATGTCAAAATCCAAGATGGCTGCCGCCATGTATATGTAAATCAGCCACTTGGATCATTTGAGGAAACAATGCGATCGATTGCTTTTATTTTGCTTAAATGTAAAGTTTCTTCAAATGATTGTGGTGGCCTAAGATTAATCTTTGGGGCCAAGGCCACCATTGCCCCTGATGGTGCATACATTTACATACATACCCTCCACTCACCAGGATCTGTCACTCGAAAATAAAAAAATAAATAATTAAAATAAAAACTACTTCTGTTCTTCCAGGGGTGTCGAACCTGGTTGGCCAAAATTAAAACCTTGTTTCAAACCAAGGGATAGTTTCAATCAGTACATGAACTCAGGTCAGGTACCCGACACGTTGTCTTCGTTGCACGTTCTTTTGGTGTTTCCACATCTTTCCACATCAAAATCAAGGATTGCTGAAAAAATTTAAACAATTTGTGTTGACTTCAAAGTTGACCAGCCGTCATGAAAAGCCTACAATAAATAAAGGATGCTAGGTTTTTAAACAAAATGAGAGGTGATAAAAATATTTTACATTTATGTTAGTTAGATAGATGGATGGATTGGAGGCATCTAGTAGTATGTTCTAATTATACAGAAGAAAAAAACAAAGTAATCAAAAAAGATGCAGAATACACAGATTTGGAAAAAGACCCATGCACAAGGTGGTAGGGAGTACTACGTTCATGATTAACCTATATATGTATACATACATACACATCTAAGCATACATATACATGTATATACATACGCATGTAAAATATCGTCTTGAGGACCAGATAAGTTAACAAAGGTCCCGCTGGGCCTTGAGTTTGACACGTGTTGAATATCTTGCATCAAAAACATGCAGGTTTACTTGGATTCCCTGTTCAATTCGAGTCCGGAACCATAAAACATTCTCTGTTCAAATCCCTCGACGATGGGACCATCAGTGAACTGCTTGTTCTGTCTGGATTTTCCTGGTTCTTCCATCAGAGGTACATGAACACATGAAGTCAGCGGCTCCATGTCCAAGGTCGAACTGATGCTTCTCATGTAAATCAGTCTCTGCAGCTCAGACAGACACAAACTGGGCCCATTATCAGACACATGTTGGTTTATTATGGGGTCAAACATGAAGGACAATCATCCTCCAACTGCCCGTTCACTGCATTTATTCTCCTCTTGAAAGGTTTTGTTCTGTTGAAGATGCTCTGCAGAACTCCACATGTGCTCAGCTGTAATTTTCACTAACAAGTACCGGAGGTGTAAACTGGAGCCCTGGTGCTAGGCGGCTTTAAAGCTTTCCTTATAGAGCTGTAAAAAAGCAACCAGTCCAAACCCAGTGGTGCCAGACTGGCTGCTTGTTATCTCACTAACACTGGGAACCCGTTGGACTGGAAGGTTTTGGTCAAATTCAGAGCCTGAATTAACGCCAGGCTTGAATTTCTCTCCAGTCCTGGTTTATTTTGGACCAGATTCTGAGAGAATCACTCGACCGCAGCTTCCCAGGAGCCTGCGATCGTTTTAATTTAAATAAAAATGGTAAAAAACAAGATTTCAGACGGTCAGTCTACGGTTTCAGCAGCATGCTGCTTGTAGGCAGAACATGTCTGAAGCTGTGACGAGTTTCCAGGAGAGCCGCTGCCCAAAAGCTCCAAAATAAAAGTCCCATTGACCTTTTATTATGATCCAAGATAATATTTATAAACTGTAGATGCTGCTGCTGGCTTGTTAGGGTTGTCATGGTAACCACACATCTGCTCTGGTTGCTATGGCGTTTCCCGCCTTTTTTCATGGCGTAGGCAGAAAACATTTCAGGGAGAAACCCAGTGTAAAAAGTAAACTTCAGAGAGTCTGAGTGAAAACTAGAGGTTGAATAAAGAACTTGTTTACCCGTGAGAAGCAGAATGTTCTGATGGTACCACTGCTTATTTTTAATGGTTCTACAGGGGTTTTGGTGGAGATAGGACAACTTTAGAAGAGTTTCACTTCCTGTTTGGAAGCTCCGATACAATGGATGCCAAGTAAAGTTTGGGTGTTTGACCTCTGACCTTTGAGAGGAAACTGTCAGTCCTGCAGCAGAGACAGAAATGTCTCTGACTGAATGGAGGAACTGGAGTAAAAATAACCTGCATGCTCAATAATCCAGGGAGAAAATCTAAACAGTTAAATCTGGTCCTCTGGATATTCAAAATGTCCGGAGGACCAGATTTAACTTTTATAGATGATCCAAGTTCTGTTTCATTTTCACTAAATTTAGTTTGTATCACTTTTCTTTTTAACTACGGTAAATTAAAATTGTCACCTAAAAGCAGACCCCCCCCCCCCCCCCACACACACACACATATAATTTTATGCTAGTAATGTTTTTATGCTATTAGTGCTTAGTGTATGTTAGTAGATGTTTTTCTTAGTTCATATCTTTGATCTTATCACTGATTTTCTTTTACATTTTGTTGGTGGATGTAACTGGGACCCTGTGGACATCATCTCGTTCCACCACATCAGATGCAAATGACAAGTAAATCTCTCTGACTCTGATGATTATCTGTGTTTTGGACATCTTTTTGACACATTTGATTAAATTATTATTCTGACCAAACACATGAAAAGTACTGTAAGTGGATGATATCCCCTCCGGTGAACCTGTTTTCCGTAGCGTCCCTGAGAGCCCAGCTCATATAGTTAAGTGCAGCGTTTGCTTGTTGTCAGTTTTCTGCAGAAAACCTCTTCTCGGCTCTTAAAGGAAGACAGATTGTCCAAGTCGGCACATCAGAAGATCAACGAGGCGCCGTCGGAAAGAGTTATTGTTTGAAATTTAATAAAAGAAAATAAAGAGCTCAGACTGAAGCAGAGCCGGCACTTATTGAGTTTTTGATTTGGATTAAACTCAATGAAATATACGTGTGTGTACGGATGTTACATGGCTGCTCCTCATATATTTTACCTTTAACTTCTGAAGATTTACCGTAAATGAAAAAACATCTGTATAAACTGAAACGCTCCGCAGCACCTGGAACAAGCGGGACTGATCAGAGACGCTCCTGCAGCGTCGGCACCGCCGACCGTTTCCCAAGCAGCACCAACAGAAGTCATGGGGTCCTGACGAGAACCTCAAGTTCCCAGTAATTATCCAGATGTGCAACGTGTTGGCCAACAGTCGTGTGTTTTCCACAAACGGCACAAGTCGACTCACCGAAGCTCCGTTTTCTGATGAAGTCATAAATATTCAAACGTGTCAGACTTGGTTTAACATCAAAACACGCCTGAAACACGTCATTTACACGGCTCCGCTAAAGAGCCAGACACTTGATTGGATTTGTTTCCAGAGTGCACGTTTGAAAGAAAAGCCGATTTCCTGCGGCAGCCATCTTGGTCTCAGAGCTTCAGCCCGTCTCGGTGTTTTCCTTCATGCGTCGAGGCGTTTCACCCGTTTTCACACGTGTGATTACTGCGGCGTCTTCAGAGCAGCTCTGCGCCGAACACGAGGCGTTGGTGGAATGTGAGGAAAGAGGAGCCGCGGCTCATTATTCACAAATGAAACTCCCCAGGAGACAGATGTGTGTGTTTCCTCCGGTAAACCTGACCATGATGGAGGTATGGGGCTGATCACCATCACCTGAAATAGTTTCCTTCACAGGTTTCTGTAAATAGAAACGCAGCAGGAAACGAGGGGAGGAAATGCACACAGGTGGAAGCAGTTTCTGTTGCTTGACTTTATAAAACCTGAGCCTGTGCTTTGCTGCCTGCAGCCTGACGGCGTCCAGACCTCAGCTCCGTCGTGGTTTTACTTATTTTACAGATACTGTCAAATATTTCACACACGGGAGGTGAAACTCATCGAACAGTTGTCTGGATGTGCAGCTTCATCATCAGCTCCCACTCTAAGCAGCAGTACATCGTACGGCGTGGATGAAAAGAGCAACAGCTTTGAACCCCCCCCCCCCCCCCAGACATCTATCATGATTACTTGTAGTGAGTCTTAGAACCCAGTCCAGTTTGGATCTGCAGCTCAGTTTAAACAGAAAGTTGACTGAACTGATGTTTTCACAGCTTTAATGTTCATTCAAACGTTATTCCTAAATACACGCATTACTTCTTTAATTTCTTTATTTGTATAAATAAAGGTCGAATGACAAAATTCTTCAGGTTAGTCTCATTGAGCCTCGAGGACTCGTTTACAAGAGAGACCTGATTTAAACAAAGAATCATGACGGCAGTAGACAATCATAAAAAACACAGAATTTGAAAAAATAAATGGAAGAAAATGATTAAAATTAACAAATAAAACAGCTGGATTCTAAGGCGGTGCAGAAAACTAACAACTGGAACATGTCTGCGTTGGTTGTTCTCAGGAACTGAACAGATGTTTGAAGCCACTTAGAGAGGTCAAAGGTCGAGAGCTTCAGATGTTTTTACAAGATATTCCAGGAAACCGGAGCGGAGTAGGAGAAGGTCCTTTTGTCTAGTTCAGTCCTCACTGAGGGAACACTGCAGGTAATGATGTCCTGAGAGCGCACGCTGTAGCTGCACTCACACAGAGACATGTAGGAGGAGATGTATGAAGGCAGCAGACCAGGAAGTGATTTAAAGATGAAAATGTACCAGTGGGAGAGTCTAACTGTTGTTAGAGCAGAAAAACTTTGGACTTCTGCTGGCTGGAGTTGCATGTGTCACTTCACTCCTCTGTGGGGGGTTCACCTGAACATCTCCACTTTGAGACCTGGCCTCAGGAAGCTTGTTTCAGAGAACGAGGCTGTTGTCTGTAAATGAACGTTTCACGTCGTGTAAACGGGGCCTCAGACTGGCTGCCGTCTGTCTCTCAAGAGACACATTTCTAGGGATGCATGATCCACTTTTTTCACTTCCGATACCGATATCTGAGGTTTAGTATCGGCCGATACCGATCAGATACAGAAAAACTGTGCTGAGTTAACAAAAATGTCTAAATCTTGTCATCTGGAGCCGTTTCTGAAACAGGTCCAGATGACAATTTAGCCATTTTTGTTGTCTACCTGGATGATTGAGCTTACAAACCCAGTGCTGAATTAACTTAAAACTCCATTTTGGAAACGATCTGTGCGGTGAGTTCGCTAACGCGTGACGTCACTCAGCACAAAGCACCGATACCCCATCCAGAAGTTTATATTGGAACAGATACCGATATTGGTATTGGATCGGTGCATCTCTACTAATTTCATAGGTGATGATCGGCTGACGTCTAGTTTTTAATGCATCTACCCCGAATACCTTTGAGATTGACCGGTAGACGACTGTCGATGTTTTTGACACCCAGCTTTAGATAAATAAGTTTTGCTGCTCGCAGTTCAGATTTATTCTTCATCCAACTTGTTGATATGACCCTTAAAGATAAGATAAGATAGAACTCTAAAGGGTGAGTTTATATCATTTTTAGCTGTTTGTTTTGTTTGACTTGCTGTTTGTCCCTCTGCGCTCCCACAACAGGCAGGAAACATAATGGTAACCAGTGACTCAGCAGAACCTGAGCCAGTGGATCTTCTAATATCCAGCTGGTTCACCATAAAAGCTGTGAGAGTTGGACTTTTTATTATTTTTTTAAATAAAATCTCATTTGTTTTGAATATACATGCAGAAATACCCACATTGCTGCTGATGTTCAGCACTCTTCTGGTCCCATCAATGGACCCTTCTTGTTTGTCCTTTCCTACTTTTCTCCCTTACGTCCTGTTGGCTTCACCATTTCTCCCCCACAGCATTTCTCCTCTCGTTATTACTCCAAACCCGTCCTTCCCCTGAGTTCATGCTTTTTATTTCCGAGCTTGCGCTCCTTTCTCCTCTTCAGTTTCTGTTCGTCTCTCCTCATGCCTCCCCCTCTGACCTCGCCTCTCTGACTCCATAACATTTCAATTCCATTTCCCATCATCACGGTCTCGTCTGTCTGAGGTGCTCCGCTTCTCATTTCAGGCTCGGAGCGAGGGAGCCGGGCGGAGAGTGGGGGAGTAAAGGGGGGAGGGGAAATGGATCAGACCAAGTTCTGACAGTCGGATGATGATCAGAAGCAGTTTGCACATTCACAGGAAAAAGGACAATCTGTTGCAAATACACAAAGACAAGTTGCTGCTGAGGCTGCGTTACAAGGTCGTCTCTTTTTTGTTGTTCTTATAAAACAGCTGACGAACGTGTGATTCTCTGTAAACCTGCTTCAGAGTTACAGCAGCCCGATAAAACCAAAGTAAATAATTAACCAGGAAGACATCAGGGCTCTAACTTCCATCTTGTCTAAATAAATTATGAAACGTGACACATCCCTCACAAATGTGCCGTGGAGCTGAAGTTAGTGACCCAGCAGTAAGGTGACACGGTCTCACGCTAACACTCACGCGTTTGTTGTTTGTGTGATACTTGTTGTTGTTTTTCTTGCTGCGCTTCAGTGCTGGAGTCCTTTGTGTTCTTGGCAGACGTACAGAATAAAAACATTCACGCCGTCGTGTGGTCGACGCTGCGTGTTGTGATGTTCAGGTATGAGGATGTGCGGTGATGTCATCAAGACAGCTCCTTGTGCCATGATGGAGGGCCGGTCTCTGAGCTGCGTACAGACGCATTCATTCACCAGGACGTTGGTTACAAGATGAAGACGGACAAGAAAGAAGTCTGCACTAAGACCACCATGAAGACAAACGTTGGCCATGAAGACCTCAGGAGAAGACAACATTCGATACAGAAGATCGATCTGATGAAGATCATGACAACGAGGAATGCAACGAAGACACAGCTGACAAAAAGACAGCGAAGATGAAATATTGAAGACATTGTTGACCAGGAAGATGATGAAGATAATTTGACACAAAGATGAAAATGACAGAATAAGACAATGACTACGAAAAAGATGAAGATGTCTAAGACTAGGACAAATTAGACGTCTAGAAAACGTCACAGGACGTCGGTCTTCATGCTTCAACACATAAACTGTTATGAAATATGTGGCACAATGAGATACCCCGGCAGCACAGTGGCACTGTTGGTGGAGCTGCCGCCTCTCAGTGATCGGGTCATCTCGGGTCAAATCCCAGCCGGGACCTTTCTGGGTGGAGTTTGCATGTTCTCCCCGTGCTGCGTGGGTTTTCTCCAGGTACTCCAGTTTCCTCCCACAGACCAAAAACATGTATGTTAGACTGATAGGGACAATTTAGAGTTACCAATGTGTCCCTGTGACGGGCTGGAGACCTGTTCAGGGTGCACTCCACCTCTCGCACAGTGGCTGCTGGACATGGGCACCAGTGACCCACACAACCCAAAAAGGAAGAGGCGGGTAAAGATGATGGATGGATGGATGGATGGATGGATGGAATATGCAGCCCTTATCCTAACAACGATCTGGTGTTGGTCCTAAACGTCTCTGCAGGACGTCTTCAATGCCGGGTGTTTCAGCTCCTCTTCGTCACAGTAAACTTCCAGTGAGATGAAGCCACTTCTGTCCTCAAATGAAAGGAAACTGAGCACATTAAAATTAATAACCATATGAAGCAATAATTGAGATGATCCTGCTGCTGCCCACAGCAACAGATTCCATCTGATCGGTGCTTTACAAGGTAAAACTGCCTGTTAGAAAAACTCATCTGCTTCAAATTGGCCTTAAAGTCAATTTGGAACAACTGTAATTGGTCATTATCAGGGAGTTAAATGCTTTGGAGCTACAGAAGGGCGGAGAAAAGAGATATCATCAGCGTGAATTAAATTTCCATGAATATGAAAGTAAAACGTCTCCATGACAAACATAATGTGGTTGAGGTTGAGGGAATGTACCTGCAGAAGAAAACGAGTCGCACCAAGAAGGAAACAGAAACTGAAGGAATACAATCAGAGGTCGGGCATTAAAACACCGAGCACAAAGAATGAGCACCAAGTGTGAAACTCTTTCCTGTGGTGCCATGAAGCCTTAAAGATGTCCTGCAGGTTGGAGACATGATTATCATTTAGATTTGTTTAACCTGATCATCACCAAATGGTTCTGCCTGGTTTCAAAACTGGCAGAACAATTAAGACCCTGTACAATCTTAGAAGGTCTGTCCAGTCCCTCTAGGACCAAAGTGAGAGCCTAAAGTTGAACCAGTTCTTGGTGCAAGTTGGACTTTACCAGAGCTGTCACATGTCTCCAGTCCTGTTGGTGGTGGTCATGGACAGGTTCTCAGTCATGGACAGGTTCTCAGTCATGGACAG
>NC_056514.1:40847758-40850439 GCF_014905685.2 Nematolebias whitei | reverse complement strand
CAGTCATGGACTGGTTCTCAGTCATGGACAGGTTCTCAGTCATGGACAGGTTCTCAGTCATGGACAGGTTCTCAGTCATGGACAGGATCTCTGTCACAGAGAGGAACTTGTCAGGTTAGGAAGTTTCAAGCTCTCTTCCTGCTTTTTGCAGCATTTGTCGTTGTCTTCAATGGTTTTATGGTTCTCAACCAGAAAAAGGTGGAACGCTCTTCCAGGTTAGTTTTCTGGACATGTTCTACTCAATGGAGACTTCAGGGCAGATCCAGGACAAGAATTTTCTGGTGGGATTATAAATCTCTAACAAGTTAAGAGACAAAGGCTAATTTTCAGAAATCATCCATTCCATTCGAACACAAGCACACCTTGTTCTACCTAATGAAGCTCTGATTAGATCATCATCTGAACAAATTTAAATCCGTGAGGAAAAGTCTAAACTGGCTGACATGGTCGATCATTGACCTCCAGCAGCTGGCCCAGCTGGAACCCAAAGGTTACTGGAATAAAAACAATGTTGACCATGCCTGAAGAGTTGGAAAAACGTTGAGTGAGGGTAAGATGGGTTGGGCTTGGCTCTGCTAGCAGAGAGGTCCAGTGACTAATCAAGGTGAAGATGGATGCTCAGAAGTCATCAAACAGCTGAGCTGATCGACAGAAGAATAAAACGAGAAATATGGAGAGCTCATCACGACACGACGGCTGGGATTGAAAATCAGAGACACTGACATGATCTTTTAAAAAGTTAAACCGTAGGATTGTGATGTTTCTGATGACTTTTACCAACATGAAAACTCTTCTCTGGTACGTTCCAACCCTCACCTGTGGTCATGAGGTTTGGATCAAGACTCAAAGAACCTGACCCTGGATCCAAACGGCTGAACAAAGTTTCCTTTGAGTGGCCAGGTTCAGCCTGAGAGATCATCCGGGGGGAGTGGCTCATCTGGCTAGGATGCCTCCTGGACGCTTCCCTTTGGAGGTTTTAAGGACACGTCCAACTGGGAAGGACCCCAGGGTGGACCCAGATCACATATTCTTTGGTCTGGGATGTTCCTCAAGGTGTGTGGGGAGCTGTGTCTGAAAAGGGGGTCTGGACCGCTACTGGACCGATTTTCTCCACAACCTGACTACCAGTAAGCAGTAGAAGGTGGGGATGTTCAGACTGTAAAACAGCAGATCCTCGTAGTGCTGTGTTCCTCATCTCTGGGTCGTTGCAGGAACTGGTTTGGTGTTGTTTCTATTTTTAGGTCTGACATGGTCTCCATGTTTCATTAGTTTGGTTACATAATCATCTCTCTGCGCTGAGAGGAGGCACCAGCCGTGCTCGTGCTGTCGGCAGCTTGTTAGAGCAATTCGGCTGCTGAACTTTTCACATGTAAACACAATCTGGAAGTGTTTCTGCCGTCGTCTCATTAGCTGTCACATCCAAATCCTCGTGCAGATTATTTTGTTGTGAACCTTGGAAAGAGCGCTGCAGCTGGGATCGGAGAGATGATAGAAGGTGCAAGAACTGACAAACATCAGATGATGTGGAGAATCTGTTGTTTAACAGCTAAACGTGGCTGAAATCAAAGGGAGGACTGGGCACCGCGACCAGAAGCTGCAGGAGGACATCAAGTGCTCAACTGGAGAGGACTACAGGAGCGACGGAGGAGGAAAGACGACTCATTTAAGGGTTAAATGGATGAGAGGAGGAAATAAAATGGAGGCAGCACAACATAAAAGGGTTTTACAGCAGTGTAAATAAAGAAACAGGATATAGACGATGGTATCAGATTTATTAAGGCCACAGAGCTGCAACTGGGAAAAGGCACTGGTGACAAAGTGGCAACGGGAGCTGATAAGAGATTTATGGAGTCGGGGGGTGAAAAGGACCATATGACCACATAAATAAAATAAACAGAAGAAATGATGGCAGAGCTCTAAAGACAGGCCAGACTGGTGTCACTGGTTGGTAGGAGATCTTAAAAGGTTGTTCACTTCTTTTTAAAATATTAAAGGGTGTAAAAGTTAAATCAGACGCTTTAATAATGGAGGATGTTCAGGCTGAGGATGAGTCTGATGTGAAGCTGCTCAGAAATCTGTAGAAACAAATAGGAACCTTTGCAGAAAGGTGCAGGGAGCCTTTAGTTCAGTTTGTCTGAGAAACAGTTCAGGCCTGCGTGCAGCTGTTGGAGTGTTTAATGTAGTTTCAGCCACTACAGTGTAAGATACAAAGTTCATGGGTCAGGAGAGCTGGGACCACCATGGAAGGTCCAGCTGGAGGAATGCATGTCGCCCATCGTTCATGGCCATGTTCTCAACTACCATTAAAGAACCTATGAGCTCATGATGCCAGTTCTCCTACAGCACCACTCATCGTTGTATTTAAATTACGATGAGCATGGGGGGGCTAATGATGGTCAGATGACCCAGAAGTGATGATGAGGGAGAGGGCGGAGTTTGACATGGCTTCATGTTTACTCCTAAAACTTTGTCTTCATTGGTGACATCAGAGAGTTCTGTGTCTTCAGATGAGACGACCACGCTTTAAGACCAACAGATCCAGTGGAACCAGCAGGACCAACGAAACCAGCAGGACGAGTGGAACCAGCAGGACCAACAAAACCAGCAGGACCAGAGGAACCAGCAGGACCAACGAAACCAGCAGGACCAGTGGAACCAGCAGGACCAACGAAACCAGCAGG
>NC_056514.1:40842239-40847748 GCF_014905685.2 Nematolebias whitei | reverse complement strand
GCAGGACCAGTGGAACCAGCAGGACCAACGAAACCAGCAGGACCAACAAAACCAGCAGGACCAACGGAACCAGCAGGACCAACGAAACCAGCAGGACCAGTGGAACCAGCAGGACCAATGAAACCAGCAGGACCAACAAAACCAGCAGAACCAGTGGAACCAGCAGGACCAATGGAACCAGTTCTGTGTTTCTATAACATGTTGGACACTCGTTCTGTGTTCTTCCTGAGCATTCTGCGCACGTGCTCATGCATGTGAGACACAGTCTGACAGCAGAACGCTCAGACCCGCTGACATTTATCACACGAGGCTTCCTGCTCCAAACACGGAGGCTGTGATTTGTTTCCCTCCGTCCTTGATGCTCGTCGTCACAAAGGCTACAATTATTGGTCCACAGAAGAAGAAGGTGACATTTATCATCTGCCACCTCCACATCTGGAGAGACGTTTCATTTCTAATGAAGCAGCAGGTCACAGAGAAGAACATCCCTTGAGATGGAAACGGCTCGTAAAAAAACTCGTTGTTTCATGTTCCACTCAGAGACGAGTGGGACTGAATGAGACATGTCCAGGAGGACGACGTGCAGAGCCCGGTTCTGTTCTAATTATCCTAACGGGTCCTTTAATAGAACCTTTGGTACAGACTCAGCCTTGTCTCTGAGGACAGCTCCAGAGAGACTGCGAGAAACCAGGAGACCAACCATTTGATTCTGGGTCAGGGTCTGGTTCTGTGTCTGGTTCTGGTTGGTTCGACTGACTCAATGCAGTGTGAATGAGAACTGCACCAGCTGAAAATGTGATCAAATGTTCTGAATATTGGTCCCCAACCGAACCGAGTCTACTGGACCATCAGGTGTGAACACAACCTTCGTGTGGTATTTAAACTCTTCCCTCACTCTTGTAATGTTCTAAACATTGTTTGTAAACGCTCTAAAAGAGCACAGCCTGTCATGATCTCAGCTCTCTGCCTCCGGCTGCTCTCTGCCAGTGCTCTTAGCCACGCCCACTTCTCCGCTGCAGAGCGAGTTCACCACACGCTGCAGCAGGAAGCTTCTCCTTCAGCTGTCGGCTGCACAAAGGTGCAGCAGGTGCTAAGTAATTAAAATAATTCATTTTAAATAAAAAGTCAATGCCGGTCGTGCAGCTCATCCATCAAGCAGCCATTGTGTGTCATGTCCAATCTTATTTTGAAAAGCCGCGATAGAGCGAGTGCGTGCCAAACGAACCATGACGTAGCGAGGGACTGCTGTGTTTAGTTTGTGTTGTCCAGTCGCAGGAGCAGCACACTGGACGTCGGAGTGCTGCACGTTTTGACCAGACCTGTGTGGCTCCGTGGATTTAAGAGTTGGATCCAACAGGAAGTGGTTTTCAGAGGAACTCCTGAACACGATGCAGCGTCTCCTTTCAAGCCCAGCTTGATTTCTTCTTGTTACACGAGTCAAACCTCCTGACGTTTTGCTTCCTGTCACTTGCAGCTCTGCTTTTTCTCGAGCTGTCATCACCTCTGCGTTGAGTCGACAGAGGCATCGATTTGACCCGCGGGTCCAGAAGAACCAGCAGAAAATGACCGTGGGAGGATTTATTACAGCTGGCAGCTTGTGTTTGTCCTTCACGTTGCTCCGTCCGTCTTCGTTGCTCTGATTTATACGTTTGCTGATGGTCGGACGAACGGTCCCGTTCAGCAGCGGCGCCGTAGGGTGGGACTAGTGGGCCGTGAAGGTGATGCAGAGGAGATGATCTCTGGAATCATGGGGGAGATGTTTACAGCTCCTGGAGACGTTTGGAGCGCAGTTAAACTGCCGTCCATCTCTCTGCTTTCATCTGCGGCTGCGAGTGAAACACGTTTGAACCTAAACCTTTGACCTCTTCCTCACGTCTCGAGCACGTTGAAGTAACGTCAGACACAGAGCAGGAGCCACGCAAAGCTGAACGCTCGCACTCGATTAGTCTTCATCCTTTCAGGGCGTCGTTCTTTCAAACCACGAGTCTTAAGGTTTAATTTTTGGAGCTGTGGCTAAAAATAAAATCAAACCGTAGCTGGGAGGAAACTTGTTCCCTGCAGCTTCGCTCTCTGTTTCTGGACGTGCTGGTACTTGTTGGCAGGATTGATGTAGCTGTAAAGTACTCACCAGGGTCCAAGCTCTCCATTAGACTGACTTGTCTTTTTTACTTGATCATGTGCATGAAGGTCTTCAGGATGTCGGGGGCTCCACCTCTTGGGTTGTAAACAGAGTTCATGAGGATGTTTCCAAACTGTCCCAACTTGTTTGTGGGGGCTCTTTGTTCCCTCGAGTCCCAGAATCTGAAACCAAAATAAAAATCTGGTGAGGCAAGTACTGGGTCTGGTTTGTGGCAGAGTCGTTGGCATCTGGAGCCCTTCTCGAACCCCTCGGTTTAGTTCCTGTCATTGTAGAGAGCAACAGCTGCGTGCACGTGGGGCTCAAAACATTTTAGGTGTTCGTGCCGACAAGTGAAACGTGCATTTCCCTGTGCGTCCTATTGGTTCCCAGAAGGCCCTGCCCAGTCAGATACTATGTTTAGATCGACCTTTGAACTCAACACGGCTGCACTACTCAACAAATACTAAGTTTATTCCAGTCACAGTCCAGTCCGAGTCCCGTCCGAGTCCCGTCCGCGTCCAGTCCGAGTCCAGTCCGAGTCCAGTCCGAGTCCAGTCCGAGTCCAGTCCGAGTCCCGTCCGAGTCCCGTCCGAGTCCCGTCTGCGTCCAGTCCGCGTCCAGTCCGAGTCCCGTCCGAGTCCCGTCCGAGTCCCGTCCGAGTCCCGTCCGAGTCCAGTCCGAGTCCCGTCCGAGTCCCGTCCGAGTCCAGTCAGAGTCCAGTCAGAGTCCAGTCAGAGTCCAGTCCGAGTCCAGTCTCAGTCCAGTCCCAGTCCAGTCTCAGTCCAGTCCCAGTCCAGTCTCAGTCCAGTCTCAGTCCAGTCTCAGTCCAGTCCCAGTCCGAGTCCAGTCAGAGTCCAGTCCAGTACCAAACTCTGTAGAACAGCTGGTAGTTAAGTGTCGGTGGAAACCAGCAGATGAATGTTCATGTAGCCTCACTGCTCCATCCTGAGCTGCACGGAGGTGACAGTGGGAAGGAAAGACTCCATTTAACAAGAAGAAGCACCAGCAGAGTCCCAGCACCGAGGTGAGGGTGTCTACGGTGGTCCCATGTGGGCCGGGCCCGGCACCAGAATAACGTACACATCTGTTGGTCCGTCTGTCCCAAACTGTCTGCACCAGAAGCTTCACCAGTTTCCTGTCAGTTCTGTCACAGCCCGGTCAGATCCAGGCCTCACATGATCAGTGTCGAATTTAACATGCGAGGCGGCGGGTGATAGGCATTTCTCCTCAGAATGCTGCTCTGTTTGTTGTTGTCCGTAGTTTAACTTAGAAGAAATGTGCAGATTTCTTCTGCTCCTTTATAAGATCACAAGGTTTCCTCTGATCTGTTTGATGCCCCAGCCTCCTCCTGCTCCTCCTCCTCCTCCTCCTCCAGCAGGGTAATCTAGCTGCTCCTCCTTTCAGAGATATTAAATCCACAGAGGATTATATATATATATATCTCTTCTCTCAGGTTTTATAAACGTCTTCCCTTCATGTGAATCTTTTCCTTCTTGTATATTTCGATGTGTTTCATCTCATCAGTTTTAGGCGTGGGGGGGTCTCAGGGAGCAGCAGAGGTGGTCTTCTGAAGTGCGGCGGGTCGGCTCTGTTGCCGCTGCACTTCCTCACCAACATGTTTCTGCTGCGGCGAGGAGAGAGCTGATTATCTGAGAAGCTTACGTTTAAAAGAACACCGGTGCGGTCCAAATGGTTCTGCCTGGTTCTGCTGCCAGGAGCCGGTAAACAAACAGAAGCAGCTGCCAAATGAATGTTTCCACTGATCTGCCGTCAAATCCCACGTCAGACGCAGCAACAAGACGAAGAAGAGCAAACCTTGTTCTGATCCGTGTTTTAATTTGGAAGATGTTCTGCTGATTAGAGAGACGAGTCCTTCGTGTTTCCTCGCAGGAAATAAATTCTTTGATGCAGCAGAAACGACTAAATCTCATGAATCTGATGACGGAGGTCCAAGTGAGGAGCACCAGAACCACAGTGGGAGGGACCGAGGTTCAGCTTCCTGCTCCAGACCTTCACAGTTCCTTCAACATCTCACAAAGTTTTCACTTTTATTTAAATGTTTGTTTATTCTGTTCTCTTCTTCTTGGTATTGCTCATAGATTATAAAACAATAAAGGTAAACTTTATTTGATAATTGTGTCTGAAATAAGGTTTAATTTCATTTTCAAGTTTAGTTCAAGAATCTTTATTGTCCAAGAGAGTTTTTATTAAAATAACAGAAATCATCTCTGTTTGTTGAGAAGACTGATCACTGCAGGGATCGTGGTCCTGGTGGTCCTGGTGGTCCTGGTGGTCCTGGTAGTCCTGGTGGTTCTGGTGATCCTGGTCCACACATCGTGGTCCTGGTCCACACATGGTTACATGAGAACACTGTGATAAAGGGAAAATAAAGGAGTCATTTCCATTTCAGTGATTGTTGGTTGTTGGATGTGAAACGCTGGTTCTGGACTGAACTGATCCGTAGAGGCTGGTTCTGAACTGAACTGATCCGTAGAGGCTGGTTCTGGACTGAACTGACCCCTAGATGCTGGTTCTGGACTGAACTGATCCGTAGATGCTGGTTCTGGACTGAACTGATCTGTAGAGGCTGGTTCTGGACTGAACTGACCCCTTGAGGCTGGTTCTGGACTGAACAGATCCGTAGAGGCTGGTCTTTGTTTAGTGGCTTCACTGGTTCCTTTAGATTTTCATTGTAGCTCTTGTGATTGTTAGTGTTCCAACTCTGTTTTGTGAGAACTCCAGAAATCTGTGCAGAACAGCTGATCCGAAGCTCTCCAACACTCTGATCCTCCTCACGACTCTGAGTCCTGCAGGAGGACCGGTCCAGTTCTTCTGGCTCGAGCTGTAACAACCAAGTGAACGGCATCAAACATGATCAAGAGTTCCTCTGGCTTCCTTCAGCTCGCAGCGTCCACACACTCGAGCTGCTGGTTGATGGAACTCCGGAGCCGTAATCCAACAAGCTAACGGGATCTAAGAGCCAAACGGAGCCGGAGCTTCATCACTACATTCTGTCTCTTCACTTTCCTGGTTTGTAAGAAGCAGCTGCTTGTTCCCCAGAGACTTCCAGCTGAAGCTCTGAAGTCTGGTTGTTTCAGGAGTTCTGCCTTTTTCTTCTGGATGGAGGGACCAATACACACGTTCTCCTGCAAAATTTAAGGGTTGTCCTCAGACCTGCTGCGAGCCCTCACTCTGGGCTCGTGGGAATCAAACCCTTCATGTGTCCCACATCTTTAACCTCATGTGTCCCACATCTTTAACTTCATGTGTCCCACATCTTTAACTTCATGTGTCCCACATCTTTAACTTCATGTGTCCCACATCTTTAACTTCATGTGTCCCACATCTTTAACCTCATGTGTCCCACATCTTTAACTTCATGTGTCCCAC
>NC_056514.1:40804455-40822239 GCF_014905685.2 Nematolebias whitei | reverse complement strand
AGTTTGTGTTCATCATGTGTTAGTTTGTGTTCATCATGTGTTAGTTTGTGTTAGTCCATTCAGGAGAGTAACCCAGAGTGAGGGAGGTGGTTGTCATGACGACCTGTGGGCTTCACTCTGTGTGTTTGTGTTGAACAGGAAGTTGACGTCTATAAATCATCTGGTGGTTGATTCTTGATCTAAACGAGCTGCACATCTCTCAGTAGCTGTGCTGCCCCGCTGCAGTATTTAAATAAAAGTATAAAAAGTTTTTTTTTTGTAAACATCTCATGTTGCAACTTGAGCACCTGCAGTTTATACACGTGTGGCCTCTAGATGTTCAAAAATAGATTATTTTTAATTTTAGTGGGTGTGGCTCAGATGTGCTCGATAGTCCGAACATTACGGTAATAACTTTTTATTTTTTTCCAAATCAGTAAAAACTGTATTCAGTTAATGTCTTCAGGGAGTTGCTTGTCGTTCCGTGAGTCACGTGGCAGTGGATGAAGGTTTCACCTTGCAGGATCACGTCACCGTTCATGGCAACTTTTCAAACATCTCCTCTTTTTATTATTTTTACTTTCAGAGTACGAGTTGTGGATGACGCTCAGCTACCACCACGTGTGATTTAAGCTCTGTATTTGTAGTTATTGTATTGTGGGAGTGGTGGTGCAGAGGTTAGAGACGGTGGCCTGTGATCAGAAGATCGCTGGTTCATCTCCCAGTACTGACAACATCAAAATGTGGGTGGGAAAGGTGAAGCACCGACACCTGCCTCCACCCTCATCTGCCCCACTAGGCCCTTGAGCAAGGCCCTTAACCCCCACCATCTGCTCCCCCGGGTGTTCTAGATGCAGCTCTCTGCTCCACTCAGAGGCTGTGGTTGATCAAGAACATCTGGAGTAGAAACAACCACCAAGTCTTCGTGTGACAGTTCGCTGTGGTGACCTCTGAAGAAGGAGCAGCCGAAAGAAGAAAAATAAGAAGTTGTAGTTTTTTAAGTTACTGACGTGTTTTGAGTTCGCTGAGATTGCTCTGCTGTGGCGGCCATTTTAAATGGTGATGACATCCAAGGTTGACTTTCTGAGCTTCATCAAACTTTGTCTTCTGCTGCACGAGATACTTCCAGAACCACAGTTTGAATAAAGGGGTCAAACATGAAAGAGGTCCATCTGTGTGAGCTGACCCTGCAGCGGTTATGTTTAGTGGCTTGTGTAGATCTTCTGCTCCACCGTTCGTCACAGGCGTTCTGGTCTAACTGTGGTTTCCTCGCCCTGCAGCCTGCGAGCTCATGAACCAGGGCATCTTGGCGTTGGTGACGTCCACCGGCTGCGCCTCAGCCAGCGCCCTGCAGTCTCTGACGGACGCCATGCACATCCCGCACCTGTACATCCAGAGGAACGGCGACGGCTCTCCCAGGACGGCCTGCCAGTTCAACCCGAGCCCCGGCGGGCAGCGCTACACGCTGGCCGCCCGGCCGCCCGTACGCCTCAACGACGTCATGCTGACGCTGGTGGAGGAGCTGCGCTGGCAGAAGTTCATCGTCTTCTACGACGTCGAATACGGTAAGTCATCGCCGCGCGTTGATTCTCTCTGCTGGATGGTTGTTTTCAGCACGAACATGTTTTTGTTTGGGTTCGTTCAGATTTATCTGATGCAGATTCACAGCGAGGCTGCTCAACAAATATTGAAAAAGCATTAGGAGAAGCCCCGCGGTCCTGGATGGTTTCCAGTGTTTTTGGGGCTTAAAGAGGTTTTGTGCTGCAGAACTTCAGAGGCCGGCCCTCCTGGGTGCGGTGTTTGTCTGGAATAGCTCACTTTGATTGTATCTTAATGAAATCACATTAGCCTCCGTGGGTTTCTGAGCTAATCAATACGTGATGGTGGCAATTACAGTACTGGATATAGACTGATGCAGGCATTTAGCTTCTCAGATACTCTTATCCAGGATGATTTAAAGTAAGTGCACGGGTACCTGCAGGTCTTAACTCGTCAATACAAAGAGGGACACTGAGACAAAAGGACAACAATGTGGCTGCAGAGGACAATTAAGTCCTGAGAGCGAGAACTTTTCTGACGTGATAGAAAAACTGTTCAGACCTGCAGAGACAATTCAGTTCAATTCAAAAATACTTTATTAATTCCAGAGGGAAATTAAATGTTGTTGTAGCTCATTCTCCTGGTTTTATTAAAGAGTTGTTCTAGATGCTGATGACTGTGGGCAGGAAGGATCTCTTGTGGTGGTCCATCATAGTGAATCTGAAGAAACTGGCCACAGGTGCTGATTTGTTTACTTGGACTTGGTGAGACTCTCAGTCCTCCTGGGCAGCAGGACCACCTGAATGTTGAGCAGAACTCTTCCCAGCGCGATGGCCACTCCTCTCAGCAGCTTGTTGAGCTCCTCATCATTGCAGACAGCCAGATGCAGGTGCCTGGGGATGATCCTGGGCCTCTTGTTGTCACAAGCCGCGTTTCCCGCCAGCTCCAGGATTTCGGTGGTCAGGTACTCGAGCACCGCCACCAGGTAGACGGAGATGCATCCACGGCGGCTCCTTTACAACTCGTTTGGGATTTGGGACTATAGTTGAGGTATTATTTGAGCTTTGAGATGTTAATCAGATGCTCCCAGTTGTAAAAAACACATTGTTGCCATGGTTACGCATCATAACAAATGTCCAAAACTAAAAAAGTTTCAGTAAAAATCCTTCCAGCTGCACAGCATCTGATACCAGAGGAAACTTCTTCTGGTGTTAATGACCAGCATCTCTGTGGAGGACAACTGATGTAGGAGCCTCGGTGTCTTGTTCCTGAGTGATGGGAGGATGCAGCGTGAGGTGAACTAACAGGTTGGGGCTTGTCTGCAGTAAAGAGGGTGTCGCTCCGGTCTGTTAATGTGAAGGAGCTGAGCTGAAAGGCAAAGCTTTGGACTTAATGGTTCAGCAACCCAACCAGAGACGAGAGGAAAGATGTGGATGAACGAATCATTGATTGTCTTAGACTGGTTTGGTTTTGTTGTCATTTGTTCCCATTTTTTGTGATTCTGGCTCATTTGACCGATGCTTGGTGGATAAACTTCCTGAAAATGTTTTTAATTTGCTGAAAGCTTCATTGCAGCCAACACTCGGTGTGTTTTCTGCCACATGAGACGAGTTCTGGTCTGTGTGTGAGGAACATCATCGGCTGTTTGTTGCAGCTCCTCGTGTCGGAGCTTCAAACAGAAAGCACGAGGCCGTTGTGGCACATTGTTGTAATTCTGTCTGTAGAAGAAGCGAGCAGTAAACAAGCGTCGTGTTGTCGGAGCTCATCTGTTTACAGTTTCCACATCACAGCCGAGCGCCGACTCTAATGCAAATAATCATAAAAGCTGAGGCTGTCTGAGAAGATGCTGCCGTTTTCTTCAGTCCTCCATCGATGCCCCAGCTGCTCATGTGCTCTCTGACCACCTCTGATGTCTTCAAGTGGATTTATTTCAAACCTCTCTGCTCCGTTGTTGCTGCTGCAGCCTCCAGACAGAAATCTAAAACACGACGAGGGCTCTGAATGTGTCAAAGATCCCTGGACGTTTTAAAGGAGTCCCGTTGAGCCGAAGAAGAGAAGCTTCAGATGATGTGCCCCCACCTCCACCCAGCTCTGATGGAAACCAGAGGCAGTCAGCAGGCTGAGAGCTCAGAGAGAACCTGTGATCCAGCTCAGGTCAGAGCGGAGCTGAGGGCTTTTACTGTGACGGCAGGAGGTGAACAAACAGACCGAACTGTGAAGAACCAGAGCTCCTGACGACGTTTCATCACAACAAGAACAAAATGTTTTGTGGTCTGAGGTGACGAGAAGCAGGGAGGGAACGTTCTCCATCTTCTACCTCTTATCCACAGCCGGGTTGTGGAGGGAACTGGTCAGGAGAGAAACCCATACCTTCCTCTCCCCAGGGACACTCTTCTGCACCTCCTGGGGGTCCCTGGGGTGTCCCCAGACCAGAGAGGATCCACAATCTCTTCAGAGAGTTCTGGATCTGTCCCGGGGCCTCCTGACAGTGAGTCGTACCCATAAAACTCCTAAAGGGAGGTGTCCAGCTCCGATGAACCACCTCAGCTGACTCCTGTCGATGCAGAGCAGCAGCTCTCCTCTGAGCTCCCCCCAGATGATCGAGATCCTCAACCCATTTCTAAGACGGACCGTGTGGTTGGTCCGGTTTATTCTCATGACATCACCAGTCAGCAGCAGATCTTCGTATGGACTCATGTTTTTGTTGTTCTTGTTAAACGGAGCCAAAGTGTTTTAATTTCCTGCAGATGTAGATGATTCTACAGAGAATCGTGCTTTAAGTGGAGAAACAGATGTTTTCTGCTCCCACCATGGCTCTGAGGTCCCGCCACAGCTCCAACCAATCAGCTGCAGCCACATCAGTCTGAGGCGAGACGCTTTGTTGTCTCTGAGGCGACGGTTTGATCCCTGAACACGGACTGGATGGGACCGTGAGCTGAGTCTGGACTTCAGGTTTATATGATGAGGTCAAAAGTCAGAACACGGTGGAGCAGCGGCTTTGATTTGCCCACTGGCTGATCCTAAAGAATATTTTAAAATATTTTACTTTCCTGGACAAGTTGATTCCTGGTTTCCTGTTTGTAGCCTCATCATCTGTTTGAAGATTATCAAATTATCAGAGTTCTTTTAATTTTGATTCGTCCGTCAGAAAGAACACGTTTATCGTTGGTCTCTTTCTGAACTTAAACTTTCTTTTGTCCATAACTTCTGATCCACTCAAGATCATTTATAAAACATTGTGCATGTTTGTTCCACCACTTAATATTGTCCTCCCCCAGGTTCAAGGTCAAGGTCACAAATCAAGGTCAGATCTAAAAGGGACTTTCCTTGTCTGAACTATAACCTTTGATTCCCTCAAAATAATTCAATGAAACTTGAATCTCCAGTGAAACATCAGTGGTTTGTATAACCACTAGTGTTGCACAATCGTCCTAGCTCTTATTTCAAGGTCACAAATGAAGGTCAAAGATCATACAAGGTCTTTGCTAGTCTGGGCCATTGCTATAGATTGCTGTATGTTATTTTGCTAACAGGCATAGCTGTGCTCCTGTTACAGAAGCAGTTGAATGAAGCGAAGCTTCTGTCTCGTCTCGTCACTGGTCGACGTTTATCGGGAGTTTCTTCGAACCTTCTTGTTCTTTTAGGCGTTGGGTTTGTTAAAGTGAGTGAAACTCGTGTTTTGGACGTGACCTCAGGTTTAGTTTCTGCTGCTCTCCTCCACTCGGTTTGGTTCGTTCTTCTGATTTGTTTCCTACGTTTTGGTCATTTGGATCTTTGATGCTCGTGAGGGTTTTTGAACACCTCCAGTGTCCTTTGCTGACCAAACTGAGCGTGAAGTCCGCAGACACCATCTTTGGTCCGGGGCGGACTCTATTCGTCTTCGTCTCACCGCTCATTGTCCTGGTTTGTCCCTCCTCTTCATCTTCATCCTCGGTCCTCCTCCCGGAGACGAGCAGACTCATTAGAAGTTTGAGAGGAGCTGCAGGCCATTTATTCACATTAGAGCTTCGGTGCTGAGGATCCCAGCAGCAGACGGGCGTCGTCCTCGGCTGTCGGGCCAAGCCTTAGTGGACCTGTTGGGGCTGTCAGCGGGTCGTGATGATGATTAAAGGAACCGCTCGGGTGGGCTCCCTCCACCCTCACGTCTTCATCTTCATGAACGTCTTCTGTTTGTTTCTTGAAGGGTGATGAATGAAGACACGAGGCGGTCGCTTCAGGACATTTGAACCTTTTTTTAGTTTCACATTTCAGTGTTTTCACTTGAAGATGATGTTCGTGAGGATTCAGAGCCCACTGAAGGGTTCTGGTTCCTTCACAGTTGCTCTCTTCTTCAGAGATCCTCCCCCCCCGCTCCTCCTTCTCCTCCATCTCCAAACAGAAATGCTGAGTCACTCTGTTTTCCTGTGTTTTTAGTAGTAGAGCCCGACCGATTTGGACATTTTGGCTGTCGCCGATACCGACACCGGGCGGGTAAGACGACCGCCGTTAACTGATATAATCGCTGGAAATTCTTTAGCTTTGTCCACCACCAAGAATCTCAGAAAACAGTGAGTGGAGTGGGGTTTGTTTATTTAGCACAGCTGTTAGCAACCATGAAGCTAAGCTAATCAGACCAGCTATACGTAGTCCCACAGCAGGTTAACAAGTGGAGCACTGGTCAGAAAAACAGTCTTCATAACGTGCGTTTACATTTTCTGTCCTCCACTATTCACCATGAAGTTATCAAGTGTGTTACAAAAATATACCTTAAACACCTTCCTGTTCATTGTTCAGTCACGTACGGTGAAGGTCTGATTAGTATTGACCGCAGCAGAGTTTATTTTTCTTTGTAGAGAAGTAAAGGTTTCAGACAAACGATACATTTAATTGAGGACGACAAAGATAACGTCACTAACACTGAAATATTTGACCTCTACGTTACATTTATTGTTCTGGATGAAGTTTTACAAGGCTGTAGCCTATGCTAGGTTATCTAAATGTTAGCTTGCTAACTTGAGAGGCATGTAGCTAATGACAAGCAGGTTGGAGGATTGAAGAGAATTTATTATTGTTGATTTATTTTACAGATCAGTTAAAATAAACTTACCATGCTCTGTTCAGCAAAATATGCAACACAGTACTGCTCCCTGCTTTGACTGTGCTGAAAATGAAACTTAAGTGAACGGCCGTGACTTGAAAGTAGCCTTCATGCTCCCTCTGCTGGATACTTTGTACAATTACGGCTGGTTCCAGCGTTTTATGGGTGAAAATTAAAAGTGTTTATATCGGTGCATAATGGGACAATTATCCCCGATACGATACGTCCACAAACGTCTATATCAGCCTCAATGATCAGCCCTACGGATGTATCGGTTGAGCTCTAGTTTTTAGTATTTACCTACTTCTGTATACTTTGTGCTTGTTTAACTGTTCATGTGTCAAAATGGCCACCATGTTCAGGAGATGTGGGCTATGATTTATTTTTAAATGTTATACTTTTCAAAATATTCTCTATAAAAAAACAATCTCAAATCCTTCAAAACTAAATATTCTTCAGCAAACTCATGCTACAGCTCCTGCTGCTAATGCTAAAACAGTTCATCTTAATCCTGCTGACACGTTTTTTTGTCAAAGCTAACATTTAGCTAAATGTAGCCAACCTTGTGCTGTGTTTAGCTTTTAGCTAGTTTTTATCTATATCTAGCTGTTTTCTACTTTTGTTTTAGCTGCCCATTTTCATTGTTTCAGTTATTACTTTTTGTGAGTGTTTTGCTATTTTAAAGATTTTCCATTGTTAGCTTTTAGCTGGTGTTTTGCTAATTTCAAGTTGTCATAGTATTTTGCTACTTTCAGTTAAGGTTTTACAACTAGTTTTTTCTGCTGTTAGCTTTTAGCTAGTATTTTTCCACTTTTAGCTAATGTTAAAGTGTTAAAGGGATAATGGACTGGATCTGGTCCATCAGAGGACTGAAGTGGGACGTGTCGAGGTCCACGAGTGTTTGGTGACGAGGCGCACATCTTTTGTTCTAAAAAAAAGTTAAATCTGGTCCTCTGGACATTCAAAAAAAAAAAAAAAGAAGCAAAACAAAGGACCAGATTTAACTGTTTTAGATTTTTCTACCTGGATTATTGAGCAGCATCAGGGGATCTTTTGTTCATTTTCTTTGGGAAACGACAGTTTGTTCCGTGGATTTCCCACAATCCCCTGCAGCGTCCTCGGGACACCTTAATTACCGCAGCACATCTGTTGGATGCAGCCGAGCTCGAGATCAGCTGGAGCAAACGGATCCAGATGTGAGGCAGCAGCAGATTGAAGGTTTTCAGCAGGACTGACCCACTTCTCTGTAGATCCACGTTTGTTCTTCGACTGGTTCTTGTCTCAGAATCGTTTGTTCCTCCATGAGAACCTGCTCAACTTCGAGCTCCATCGATGCATAAAGGTTAAAGGTCAGTGGAGTCATAGATCCATTTAATGGGTGTCCAGCTCACAGAGATTAGAATAATAAAGTTTATTCAAATAAAGATTCAGAGTTCAAAGATGAAAAATATTCTTTAAAGTGATTCAGAACGCTGCGGGGCAGCCGGCGTGCCACCTGGAAGTGCTGCAGAGTTCTGGACTTCCTGTTTGTTCACAACAACGCTTCCATTTTTCATGTTTACTTGTTTGTTTAGCTGTTTTATTTTTGTTTACACAAAAACAGCGATGCGTAAACAAACGTAAGAAACATTTAAAATGAATTCATGTCTCCAACGTCCTTATAAAGTTTTTAATAAAGGTCTGTTAGTGTTCAGAGTGTGTGTTGTGAGCACCCTCAGCTACTACCACTCCATCTTCAGCCTTCATGTCTGTGTTGAATGAGGTGGATCAGCTCTGGCAGCCATCTTGGATCAGGCTGACGTTGACTTGATGGAGTTGTTAAAGATTATCTGAACATTTATTTAAGGTTCAACAAAATCTGTTCTCTGGATTTGAGACATTTAGTTAAAGACGCCGAGTTATAATGAAATAAAAGATGACTTCATGTTTCTGACCAGCAGATACTCTTCGCTGCTGCGTTTAACCAAAACATACATGAATAAATTACACATTTTTATATTTGCACAAACTGAAATAAATAAAGCGTTTCAGAAACTCAGAATGCCGACTGTTATCAGAAATATATATTTTTATTTTATCAATGAAGTGAAACCTGAAAAGTTGAAACAGCAACAACCAAACCTGTCATTTAAAAATTAAAACTTTTATTTTTGTTACGGAGCGGAGCTCGTTTCTCCCCCCGGGAGTGAAAAACGAGCTCGTCCTCAGCTGCTCGTCCTCAGCTGCTCGTCCGCAGCTGCTCGTCCGCAGCTGCTCGTCCTCAGCTGCTCGTCCTCAGCTGCTCGTCCTCAGCTGCTCGGCCTCAGCTGCTCGTCCTCAGCTGCTCGTCCTCAGCTGCTCGTCCTCACGGCGTTCTGCGAGCGTTGCAACATGTCCGTTGTTTCATGGCTCAGCCGAGCGTGACGCAGCAGCTCGGCCACTTCACAGCCGCAGACTCCAAATGTCACGGCGCCGGGTAGCCCAACGCACGGCCGGGCCGCGCTTTCATCTCCGCGCAATCGCAGCCGGCTGTCAGGCGGAACAGAACCGGGTCCTCCTGGAATGTACTGATAAAGATGTTGGCTCTGAGAGCAGAGCACGTCTGAGGGAAACGAACAGGATGCTGCAGCTTCTACTGACTGAGGAGGACAACCCCCTGACTCAGCAGCTCCCAGAACCTCCTGCAGCTGCAGAACCTTCTGTAGTTTTCTGTTTCAGTCTCCTTCCTGGTTCTGGAGGAGTTCTGGACCACTCTTCTTTCCATCACTGAGGGTTCTGCTAAGTTCTCTGAAGGTCCACCTCAGCATCTCAGTCAGACTCAGGTTCTGGACTCTGAACTGGACTGTTGCAGCACCTTGGTTCTGGTCTTTCTGACCCGCTCTGTTGTAGATCATCTGATGTGTTTGGGATCATGGTTCTGTTGGACTCAGTTTGTTGGACAGATAGACTCACATCTGAGTCAGAACTCTTTGGTCTCCAGAGGAGTTCTGGTTCACTCGGTGACAGACAGGAGCCCGAACCATCAGCTTCCTCCACCGTGCTCACAGTTGGGAGGAGCTGTTGTGCTTCAGGACACTTGAGGACACTTCAGGACATGATTCCAGAGGACGTCTGCTCTTGGACAGTCAAGTCTTGTTGGTTTCTGTCTCTTCGATTCATTTGATTTAAACTTGGAGGCTCAATGGGACTAACCTGCAGAAACAAAGGTTGAATGAACCTGCGTTGTCGTTTGCAGCGTTGAGGGTTTTTTTCTGTCGTTCCACTTTGTCTCCGTCCGTCTGCTTTTATTTTCACTTTTGTTTTTGAGCTTCTTCCTGTCTTCCTGCCTCTTCTTCCTCTTCCCGTCCCTCTGCAGCTTCTCGTCTCTTTCCGGTAACGTTTGCAGCAGTTTTTCTCCTCGCTGTCGTATGAGGAGCGTTGGACTCCTCCTGACGCTGAAACGTGACACCAACACAAAGAGGAGCAGAGCGATGCATGCTGGGAGGTTTCTGTGTTTACGGGGAGCCGGGGTTCACCTGGCAGCCTCGCACGTTTCACATCTTCACTGGAAGAAGATGACAAATGCTCCCCCATTAGTCTTCATTAAGTCCTCCGTGTCGCTCTTTCCATAAATTTGCATGTATTCATGTAAATGTTTAGCAGCCCTGCGGGAACTCCTGACAGCTGGAGGTTCTTCCACAGCAAGTGGAAAAACCGTTTCCTGCTACAAGAAGCCGTTGATGACAAACCTCCTGTCCACACACGTGGACACAAAGTTACGCCGCTCGAAGCTTCGGTGAAGAACGTTTCCACAGAACGTCGGCTTCTGTTGCTCTGAAACTCGCACAGATGCATCGTTAATCTGACTTGAAGGAATTATTCAAGCTAAAACAGCTAAACAGAAGCTAAAATTAGCTTTACCCTAACTGAAAGCTAAAATGGACGATATAAAATTTCAAAGCTAAAATCTTGAAATAAGAACTTTAAATAAATGTTAGATAAAGATTTAGATTACACAAGATCTTAGTTTAAAACGTTACCATTCACTAACTGGAGTCAACTCAGTCTGTTAGTAAAATATCTCCTGATCAGCTGGACATATTTTCATGAAGGTTTCAGAGTAGATGTTAAACGTCTTCAACTGATTAGCTTTCAAAGTTAGACCAGTTTAATATGGCTGCCACAGCTACTTCACTTTATCAATGTAAGAGTTCATAACTTGGATAATTTTACTGACGTTGAGCTTGAATTGTATGTGGTAGTAGCTGAGGGTCATCCTCAACACATTCTTTGAGTGCTCGCACATCAGTCCAATTGTTTTCCAGGTTTGACTCGAACGTCTAAAACTCTGTCCCTTTTCGTTAAGACGACCTCAGTCTAAACCTGAGGTCTGACAGGCGGCGGGCGATATGCATTCCATCAAGGGACACTTTGAGTCCATCTGATACAGACGTTCACTGTGACATGTTTGCAGGGTTCAGTCGGTGTCCAGACATGACACAGAGGGACTTCACTTTAGTTTCTGTAGCGACACATTAAACCTTCGGGAGCTGGACTAACAGAAATCACAGAAACTGTCGTGGTCTAAAAGAAAACCGAAGCTTCAAAGCTCTGCCGCTCAAATAAAGAAATATTGTCGCGCCTGTGATTTCACAAATTATCAAATCTTGTGCCTTTCACGCTGGCTGAGAAGCAGAAACATGGTTTTGTAATCATCTGGCACACATGAGAGAGGTGATAGCGAGGGGGGGGGGGGGGGGCTGGAGGAGCTGATGGTCCTGCAGAGGAGAGCAGTGTGTCACATCGGTAATGGGACCACCTGCCGGTTCTCCGGCTCCGGTGTTCTTGTCAGCTGCACTCTGATTCAGCACGGCAGTCTGTAACACAGAACACCTGCTCAGGAAACACAAACACCAACAATCTGCCACACAAAACGCACAGCGAGGTGAGGCTTGGTCGGTCTGAGCAGAGCTGAAGCTGCGTGAGGTCGAGAATCCTCAGAGAAGCGTTTTATTCCCACACAGGTGGAAGGAACGCCTCTCTTCACAGCTCGATCTATGATAAAAACTAGAAAAACATGAAAAAACAAACTTTCTGAATACATTTTGAAGGCTTCAAATGCAGCTGTTTTAATGACTCCGCCCTCTTTTGGAGGAGCAACAAAAGGGGAGGGGCTATACAGCAGCACATAAAGCAGACAGACGAACAGACTAAAAAGTGTCAGTGTAAAAACTAGGGATGGGGCCAATCCGATTCGGTGTCGGCCTCCGATACCAGCAAAATTTGCTTATCAGATTTTTCCGATCCATGATGCATGTTGGCTTCAAACTATGGACTGGATTTCCTGAACGGCGGCGTGTCTCATGGACCCAGAGTAATAAGACCCGCCTCACATTCAGGAAATCCAGTCCATAGTTTGCAGCAGCTACAACGTGAGGGCTGAGTTAGCAGCACTGTGGCTAACAGCTAACAAACTTTTCATCTAAACATGTCGCTGTGTGGAAGTATTTTACACTAAACACCACAAAACAAGACATCAACGTGCACTGTCTGCAGATCCATAGCGCCACATTAAACCACGTTAAAGTTAATTTTACAATGGACGTTCGAGCTCCGGGGCTTCAGCGGGGCGCTGCTCTTTGCTCAACCGAAAGAGGCGACTCGACCCCGGTCAGCCGTGTCCACTCAGCCCCGCTCAGTCTGCCCGTCTCTGAGGAGGGACAGACTGAGCGCGGCTGCCCCAAATCAGACTGCCTGCTTCGGACTGAACAAGAAGAAGACGTCGCTGAAACCACGGAGCTCTAATGTTTACAGAGAAGTTGATAAACTTCATCATAATTAATGACCAACTGCTATCAGTTGTAGAAAATGAAGGATTTCTCAGCTTGATACTTGTAGACAAGATCTAGTTTACCCTCCAGGAGATATTTATCAGTACAACAGTAGACAATCATAAAAAACATATGAATTGAAAATTATATATATTAAAAACATAAACAGCTACATTATAAAGTGATGTAAAATACTAAAAACAGGAACATGTCTGTTGGTTTATGTCATGAACTTAGCAGGTGTTTGAAGCCATTTAACATTTAATTTAATTTAATTTAATTATTTTATTCATTCATTTAAATGAAACAAATTAAAAAAAAAATCATCCAAAAGAAAACATTGAATGAAAAGAGTTCAGGAAGAAGAAAAAATTCTTATATCTGCCCCTTATAAAATATAAAACAACTTTAAACAATCACTTAAATTAATCATTTTAATATCCACTTTAAAACTAGGAATAAAAACAAACATGTTTTGTGTTAGCAGGATTTAATTCTAACTTTAAAACTT
Organism: Nematolebias whitei; assembly: GCF_014905685.2. Classification (NCBI taxonomy): domain Eukaryota; kingdom Metazoa; phylum Chordata; class Actinopteri; order Cyprinodontiformes; family Rivulidae; genus Nematolebias; species Nematolebias whitei. The sequence goes on along the minus strand of NC_056514.1, from coordinate 40,809,344 downwards.
ATCCAACATTAATAAAACTTACCTCAAGTTGCCTTTTTGGACATGCATGAATATATTAGTACAAATTGTACTTGAGAGGAGATTATTACAGCCTCGTATAAAATCAATGATCATGATATCGGAACTGGATCGGTATCGGCCGATACTCAGTTCTAGGTATCGGGATCGGATCGGAAGTAAAAAAAGTGGATCTGTGCATCCCTAGAAAAAACCACAAGTCCTTCAGCAGGAAGACACTCTGAGTGCAGGAGACCTAAATCCCAATGTTTGTGTAGAAACTGTCGAAGAATGGCTGAAGTTTATGGAAATATGAGTTTAACCAAGTTCAGACTGCTTTAGGTTAAATCATAACTTTAAGCTAAATATTCTGTAAATCCTCCATGTTCAGCTGTGATTGTGTTAAAGATGTGAGAACAGGGGTTCAGTCCAACTTCCTGTGACCTGTTTAAACTCTGAGTGATGGTTCTGCTGAGAAGTCTGAGCTGGAGACCCAAACAGGACCGATATCATCGATGTCTATGGGACATCTTCTGCATCTTAAGAAGTTTGTCTACAAACAGAAGCACACCCTTCCTGATGGAGCCGGGTTGTTTTTTAACAACATATAAATTCATATTTGTAACAGAAATGGAGGATTGAAGAGAAAACAAGAGAAGAAGAAGAACACTGAATAAAACAAGAGAAGAAGAAGAACATTAAATGACACGTCCACAGTTAGAACGATGACATTCTGTCCTGTGAAACTCAGCAGATGTTCAGGTGCAGAAGCTTTTTTCTCCTGTTCCTCTGAGCTTCACTGTTTGTTGATCTCTAAGCATCGGTCTGGAGGCTGATTTGGGTGGGGGTGGGGTGGGGGCTGATGAACGTGTAAATTATTTGCACAGATTATGAGACCAGATGCTTGTTAGGAACCCTCACAGATCAGGCAGTCCTCCTGTTTGCCTCATTAACGGGCCGTAAACTGAAGTCCAGTCTCTGTATCTGCAGCGTGGAGGACACGTCTCCATCAGAGAAGGTTCACGTGATCTCCTCCGCTCTTTGCCATAAAAATCCTGTTTTTTACTCTCAAATGAAAACCTGACCATCTTCTATTAAACTCAGGAGTTGGAGTCGCTGTCGGTCCTGCTGTCTCTGCAAACATCTGGACGGACCGTCTTTATCCAGTCCATTTATTTACAAATTAATTTGTGAAGCTGGACGTGAGGAACCGGCTTGTTTTTCTTGTTTATGTTTATTATTGATTTGTTGGATTGACAGAATTAAACGGCTTCGTTTTGATCCCTGTTAACGTTGGCTGGTGAACATGTTTGCAGACGCAGCTCTCCCCTCAGCTGTGTTTGGACTTCTGATGGTTCTGTCCTTGTGGTGATCCGCTGCATGAAGCAGCAGCTGCAGCAGAATCCTGCGCAGCGAGCCGAGTTTCGGCTGCTTGCTTCAGTCCGTTGTTGTGAAATGAGCGTCAAGTTAAACAGAAGATAGAGTAACGGATCAATCGGAGACAGCGGCTGCTGTCCATTAGATCTCTGAACTGAACCGTTGTGGGTCAGGCCAGGAGCTGCCGGAGCTCTGTGGTTTGGGTCCTGGTGCAGGAGGACCAGAACCCCTGTCTAACAGTCGGATGGAGGAGGCGTGGCACCTCTGATACCAGCCGAAACCAGCCGTCTGCAAAGAACAATCTAAAACCAGCGGGTGGCTGTTTGTCCTCCTTCCTGCCTGGTTCTCCATGTAAATAACAGAAACAGATTCTGGTGAGACGATGAGTGGTCCTCCATGTTTGATCGTTCAGGATCACCGTGGTCAGGGGGGGCTGCGTCCCTCTAAAGGCAGGAGGCGTCGTGTTTCGACCCTCGTCTGTGCACCCATCGAGATTTCTCCTCAACCGCTGGCCGGACTTTAACGGATCGTGTTGGATGTTCATCTGCAACTGAATCACTTTTAATTAACCTGATAAAGAATCCACTACGAGGGGGTGCAGCTCCTCCGACTGAATAAGTCCTCTGGATGAAAGACATAACGTTTCAACAAAGATCCATCCAGAGGACCTGACTCCACCTGGTTAGGATCAAAAGTAGTTTTCTCCAATGATGGGGGGGGGGGGGGGGGGTTGTCTTTATTCAGGTGTTCTTCACTCTCTGTTCAACTCTAGTCCAGAACAACCAAACTCTGAAACCCCTCAGTGGACCACCTGCTCATCGTCAGATGATTGTAGTTGGAGGACAGCGGGCGATAAGCATTCATGACGGTCAGCTGTTCCATTTTGTTCCAAGAAAACAGGTTTCTCCAAGTCAAACCAAAAAATGTATTTTAGGAGAACAACTTTTATTTAAAATACCTTCTGCAGAGAACGTGAGCATTTGATTTTTTTAATGAGATAAATAAGTGTAATTTTGATAAAACACCATGAAAGCTGCTTTTTAATCCCAACATGTGTTGAAGTACTTTAAGCCCTAATCTGAGATGTTTCTGTTTGTGCCCTCACTGGTTGGACGACTAACTGCTGCTCAAAGGTGCAGAAAGAAAAGCTTCTGACCAGATCTCCAACCTTTGACTTCAGTCGTCTGAATTAGAAAAGCTTCTCGAGACTGTTTCACTTGTTCCTGAAGCAGAGCTTCCAAAAAGCTTCAGTCCTTCTGAATCTACAGGCAGATCAGGTGAACCGATAACACAAGCACCCGGTCCGATTCAAAGTTAGTCTGACACCACTTTGAAGTTCTTGAAGATGAAGTCTGGACTCTTGGTTCTGAAGTCTGTCCTTCTGTTTGAGACACGAATACAAACGTTCAGTTTCTGGTAAAATGTCTGACTCAAGACGTTTTCCATACAAGTTTCTGTTTGAGTGGTCCGGTCTTTGCAGCGCCACCAGTTCAGGCTTGGCCTCCAGGTTCTGGATCTCCTTGGATAGCTCCAGGGTTTGTGTCTACATTTGGTTCTGAGTAAAGAGCTTCCACGGAGGAAGATGATAAAATCCTCCTGCAGCAAACGGACCAGAACCTGAGCTCTGATTTTGTTCTGCTCACCGAGGCGAGACCAGATGTTTTTTTCTTTTATCACGTTCCGCTCTGCTTCCTGATGAAGTTCCTTCACTCCCGAACGACTCGGGAAACTTTAAAGACTCGTGTGTGTGTGTCTCCTTCTTTCTCCGAGCTGTCACACTTTAGTTCCAGCAAAACAAACGGAACCGTCCTCCATCCTGACAAGGAGGCAGAGAAACACCTCAAAGACTCCCCGTACCGTTTCTCTCAGTTCAGCTGAACCGTGCTGCTGTCCAGCTGTGGTTTCTATGGTCCAGCTGTGGTTTCTATGGTCCAGCTGTGGTTTCTATGGTCCAGGTGTGGTTTCTATGGTCCAGGTGTGGTTTCTATGGTCCAGCTGTGGTTTCTATGGTCCAGCTGTGGTTTCTATGGTCCAGGTGTAGTTTCTATGGTCAAACGCTGGCATGAAAGGTGGCGGGCGATATGCATTGCACCTTTATTCTTTGAGTAGGTTTTCTACCACACCAAGGCTCAGATTCTGGTGTCTGCATGAAATAAAACAATAATTCAACATCTGGAGCTGAGATTGTGCTGTTTGATGTTTCTTCCTGTTGTTGCAGAAACATCATTAAATTAAACTACAGTGCAAATATTTCAGTCTTTGCAAACTTTAACAACAAGTTACGACTGCTTTGCAAACATCACAGGAACATTTTAATGTGTATTTTAATTAGCTTTGGACTGATAATGAATTAAATTCCTGTTTTTGACTTTTTATCTGTTGTTTTGCGTATAAACCTCTCAGACCTGACAACAGGCCGTCCACCCACAGAAAACTCACACGAACGCGGAGCAGTAAAGTGAATTTATGGCCTTTTAATTCAAGTTTGTGCTGTAAAAATATCAGCTAGTTGCCTCGTAACGAGAACTTGCAGTAATTACAGGCTGTCTGTGTGAAACGAAGACTTTTACTGTGACAGAGAGGTCCGTTCTGTCACACAGGAAGTGATTGGTGGATTTGTCTGACCATATTTTACAGCACTGACCTTTATCTGAAGGTTGCCTTTTACGAACCATCTGCTCCCGGTTCGACAACAAGCTCCACTTAAAGTTCAGGCAGTTAATTAAAGATTATTTGTGATTGTTGATGTAATAATTGTTCACTCTGGGATGTTTTCACAGTGAACGCTGAAGCAGCCTGAAGTCGTAGAACAAATAAAAACAAACAGAATGCCGGTTTGGATGTCGAGGGTTTTTCATCTGTTTCACCTTCCGTAGCCTTTTTCCCCCCGTCCTGAAGAAAGACCGGGGATTGAAAACACAAGAACAAATAAGATCTTCTTTTAACCGTAGACCATTTATACCTTTTTATTTTACCCTTCCAGAACGTTCTCACCTTCAGTCTGCTAGCTTAAGCTAATCTTAGCTAATGTTAGCTTAAGGCTAATTTTAGCTAATGTTAGCTTAAGGCTAATGTTATCTTAAGGCTAATGTTAGCTTACAGCTAACCCACTGAGCAAGGAGACGTCTAAACAACGTCTTTTTAAAGTCGTTTTTGCTGTTATTTTGCTGTTAACGTTTTTGATGTTATCTTAAGGCTAATGTTAGCTTAAGGCTAATGTTATCTTAAGGTTAATGTTAGCTAATGTTAGCACAAGGCTAATGTTAGCTAATGTTAGCTTAAGGCTAATGTTAGCTAATGTTAGCTCAAGGCTAATGTTAGCTTACAGCTAATGTTAGCTCAAGGCTAATTTTAGCTAATGTTAGCTTAAGGCTAATGTTAGCTAATGTTAGCTCAAGGCTAATGTTAGCTAATGTTAGCTTAAGGCTAATGTTAGCTAATGTTAGCTCAAGGCTAATGTTAGCTTACAGCTAATGTTAGCTCAAGGCTAATGTTAGCTAATGTTAGCTCAAGGC
>NC_056514.1:40798131-40804445 GCF_014905685.2 Nematolebias whitei | reverse complement strand
ATGTTAGCTCAAGGCTAATGTTAGCTAATGTTAGCTCAAGGCTAATGTTAGCTCAAGGCTAATGTTAGCTTACGGCTAATGTTAGCTTACTGCTAATGTTAGCTCAAGGCTAATGTTAGCTAAAGTTAGCTCAAGGCTAATGTTAGCTTATGGCTAATGTTAGCTCAAGGCTAATGTTAGCTAATGTTAGCTCAAGGCTAATGTTAGCTTATGGCTAATGTTAGCTCAAGGCTAATGTTAGCTAATGTTAGCTCAAGGCTAATGTTAGCTAATGCTAGCTTAAGGCTAATGTTAGCTTAAGGCTAATGTTATCTTAAGGTTAATGTTAGCTAATGTTAGCTTAAGGCTAATGTTAGCTAATGTTAGCTCAAGGCTAATGTTAGCTTACGGCTAATGTTAGCTCAAGGCTAATGTTAGCTAATGTTCGCTCAAGGCTAATGTTAGCTAATGTTAGCTTAAGGCTAATGTTTATGGGGATTCATATGTAAGAGTGAAGTGTCAGTACTGATCTCAGCTCAGTATAAATACTCCAACACCTGCGTACACCTGGCAGAAAACACTCCCCTCCTCTTCCTCCTGGAATCCAAACCTTAAAACTTCTACATCAGTTCCAGGTTTTATTTTTATTTCGGCTCATTAGAATTCAAAAGCACCCATCCTTCTGTTTTCTTTACCCACTCTTCTGTGCAGGGCTACACACATGGAAACGTGTTTTTACATGATCGCCTGCCGTTCATGGAGGGGGTGGATTTGAAAACGGATGTTTTGTGTTGGAACTTGTTGAAACCTCTAAAATGAGTTTGTGTTGATCCAGGATTTCTTTCAAGTTCTTCAGAGTTCAGGAAGCAGGGAACAATAAACTGAAGGTGTGTGATAACAGACGGAGATGATGAGGAGGAGGAGGTCAGCCTTCATCACGGGGCTGTCTCAGAGCCCCGAGTCGTTAAGTGTCTGACTGGCAGGACGCCTGAAGCTCAGGTTTGGTTATTTTACTGGAGTTCAGCACATTAATCTTTAAAAGCCGTCTGGTTGGTCTTTTCACTCTTGAGCTGCTTCATTTCAGCTGCGTGTTGCGTTTCTTCCCACCAACATGCTGGAAACCAGCAGAAACTCTCTTGGTTCCTAATAACGCGACGTGTCGCCTGCTTTAGGTCATGATTGGCCTTTGAGCTTTAGACAGCCTCGTTTCTGAGCTGCGTTCGGTTTGTCCACCGAGGCTGTGTGAGAAGAGCCAATAAAAACGTTTATTGAGCAGTTCTCAGAGACACGGGTCACATCCATCTCGTCCTGCCTCACCTGCTGAACACACAGGCCTGAGCGGCTCTCACTCGGGGTGAGTCATCGCCGTGGCGTTTGAAGCAGGTTCATACGGCAGCGTTGTGGCGAAGCTGCCGGGAACTGTGACTCTGCTAACGGTAAGTAAGTGGTGCACACAGAGAGGCACAGATCTCATGAGCAGATGGGCTGCAGCTCTGCTGGTCACTCGTTTGCTTAATGAGCTGTTTGCTGCATCCCTCGGCAGCTTACGTGGAAAAACAAGTTTGATTTAGAGAAATCAAACCGTCAGCTTTGTTGGTTGAACAGATGTGTGGATGTCGCGCTGACTGACCCGACCAGTGAGGGTTTTAATAAACGACTGACACGTCGTGCTCCCATTGAGTGACAAAGAGGGCTGATGACCTCGCATGTGAGCATTCCTAACAAACCAAATACAAAAATCTCAGCAGAACAAGACCAGCTGGTACCAGAGGTTCTGATGGAGGACCCCCTCATCTTAACCATCAACAGACTGACGGACCCTCTCACAGGAGATTGAAGGCCATGTTGTGTTTCTGCAGACGTCTGGATATCACCGGAGACATGTTCATGCTCTGCAGCTCACTCCCTGAAACAAGACCATTTAAACCATCATCAGATTCTGGTGTTAAATCTGGTGCATTATCATTCTCACAGTTTGTGAAGGACCCTCCACTAATACCACATCAAAATATAGCTCATCCATCCATCATCTTTCTCTTGTTCTGGACTCAGGTCTTGGGGCAGTATCTTGAGGTCCAGACATCTCTCTCCACAGCCTCTTCCAGCTCTTCTGGGAGGACTCCAAGGTGTTCTCAGACCAACTGAGAGATGTAGTTTCTCCAGTGTGTCCTGGGTCTTCCCCAGGATCTCCTCCCAGTCAGACATGCCCGAAGCACCTCCCTAGGGAGGAACCCAGAGAGCATCCTTACCAGATGAACCTCCTCAACTGGTTCCTCTTGATGTGGAGGAGCAGTGGTTCTTCTCTGAGTCTCTCCTGATAACTGAACTTCTCCCCCTGTCTCTAAGGGAGAGTCCAGCTCTGCAGAGGAAACTCATTTCTACCTCCTGGATCCACGATATCATTCTTTCAGTCTCTACCAGAGTTCATGACCAGAGGTGAGGGGAGGAACGTAGACCGACCAGTAAACAGAGAGCTTTGTCTTACAGCTCAACTCCCTCTTCACCCCAACAGACCGGTACAGAGTCCACAATACTACAGACGCTGCATCAATCAGTCTGTCAATCTCACGCTCCATTCTTCCTTCACTCATCCTACCACATCAAAGTATAGCTCAGTATCTGTGAACTGGTCTGAATTCTAACCATTCTTGTGTTTTCTCAAGTCAAATAGCTGCGGCGACCATCTTGAATTCAGTTGACTCCAAAAGTTATTTAGTTGTATTGTTTTTCCTGAGATTTGTTTTATCCAGCTCTTTCTGGTCTTTTAAGATATTATTCAAACAGACAACCTCTCACACAGCAACACGGAGGCCCGACTTTAACAACAAGTATCCACGGAACAAGTTTCTCCATCTGCTTCGGTTGACCAAAAATAATACAGATAGCAGAAACGAAGGCCTCTTCTCTTTTTGTAGCTGTCTCAACAAAACTCAAGACGAAGGCTGGAATGTGTCAAACTTGAAAACCCCTCCTTCAGTCCATGATGATACCGCTACAGGTATCACATATGTGCAAGGTTGCTACCTCGGCATGATCACGGCTGTAGACCACACTCCAGAACCCTGGTATACTTCCATGCTGATAATCCTCACATCCTCACTTATGCTTCATCCCGTGCAATGGAGAGCCTGCTGCGTCCTTGTCATTGGTCATTAATATATTGATGGCTCCACATTTGTACCATCCAAAAAAGAAAAACTTAAATTTGTGTGACTCATTTATGAATGTCTACTGTTGTTGTTGTTGTCATCATTCTTTGTTAAAATTCAAGTCTCTCTTGTAAATGAGTCCCCGAGCCTCAATGGGACTAACCCGTAGAAATAAAGGTTGAATGAATCCTAAGATGTTTGCAAACCATCTTTCATCATGGACTCCAAACTTTCTATCTAGTCTCACATCAAGTGGGACACCAAAGCATCTTTATTCCTCCTGAAGAACATCACGAGCCTCTGGCCACCTGTTAACCAACACTGAAGCTGGGACTTTGACCCGTGCCTTCCAGGCTGGATTACTGCAACGTGGTTCTGTTTGGGGCTTCCAACAACACTCTGCACAGGCTCCTAAACTCAGGTGGTAGGCTCCAGGCAAGATTTAAGCCCTATGACCCTCAGACTTGGCCCCGTCAGATCTCTACCCACACACCCAGTCTCAAGAACTCTGATCCTGAGCCATGGGTCTACTTTCTTTCCCTTGAATAAACTTCTAGTTTTGGAGACAGAACCTTCAGTGTGGCATGTCCACCCTCTGGTCCTCTCTACCATCGAAGATGCACAACGAGATAGAACTGGACTCTCTCAGTACCGTTCTTCAGAATCCACCTCTTCAGTTAGGTTTTCAACGCCACTTGGTCCTTTTTGTGGGCTGTCACTGACTTTAGAAGTCTCTATACAAACCTTTGATTATTGTTGGTGTTATTAAAGCCTGCACTTCACTGAGCTGGACTGTTATGGATGAGTTGGAGATACACACAGTAGTAAGAAAATCCTTCCAGTTTTTTTTTTAATCACTGATGTGACATTTGACACGTTACATGGATGTGGTATAGACTCCATAGGCCATATTTAACTGGGAAGTTGCATATATTTGCAGTTTTGTTGCACATATGTGGTGATTGTGAGACAAAATTGCTAAATGTTGTGAATCTTGCAGAACAGCGATTGCAACAGTTCATCGTGATTCACCAAACCATTTACATATAGAACTGCTCTGCAGTCCAGAAATCTTTTTTTTTCATTTGTATCTTTAATAGCCTTTTTTTAATATAAAACTTTAAAATAAAGTGTCAAATAAAAATCAACTTTTATTTTACAAAGTCTCTGATGTGTGTTTCATTTTGCAAGTACACAAAATGTCTTGTACCAAGTACTTCAATATTTTAAACCTCAAAAACAATGAAATTCATCAAAAAACACAACTGTAGCAATCCAGAGGTACGGAAGATAAATCAGGAAAGGTCCAAGATATCCACGTAAACTTAGCAACTTCTGAGGGCAGCTGTGGTTAGAGCGGTCGTCCTCCAATGGGAGAGTTGGTGGTTCGATTCCAGCAGCAGTCACATTCTGAAGTGCCCCTGGGCAAGACACTGAACCCCTCATTGCCTCCGATGTGTGTCCCATCGGTGTATGCATGTGATAAAGCTCTGATTAGTCTCTGTAGAGACCTAGTAGAGTGATGCATGAATGGGTACATGAGGCACAGATTGTTGTAAAGAGCTTTGAGTGTCTGGATACGACAGAAAGGAGCTGTATAAGTGCAGTCCATTTACCATCCTTTAAGAGAAAATGTATCTTTTGAAAATGTTCAATCATATCACTCCTTTCTGCAACAAGACAGTGAGGAAATTAAGGATGTTTTGTGAACGTTTTGAGGCATTTGAGAACCTCCCTGATGAATTCTCTGTGCTGTGTAGTTTCCAAGAGTCACAGAAATGCAGATATGAGGTTGATACGTCCCCGAAAACTCCTCCAAAATCTTGCAAGGACCCTCCACATCCTGGTTGGTACTTGAGGTTCTGTCTCAGTGAGGGCCAGAGCCCCACGTCAGAACAGAGTAAAACCCATCAGAGATGCTCAGATGGGCTCAGCAGACACCAGGACCACAAGTTTTGGATCTGCTGGCCTGAAACACGTCAGTGAGTTTGTCATATCTTCTTAGAACGAGGCTGCTGGGAAGTTAATTAATCATGTTTGGGCTGATTAATTATTGATTGCTTTGATGGTCTTGTTAACTCTTTGCTGTGTTAGTCAGTCAGCTGTTGGTGCTGATTATTAATTAGCTGCTCGGCAGTTTCATCACCTGCAGAAGAACTCATCCGACTTTAATGAAATGAAGAACAAAAACCATGTGAGCTCAACAGTGAAGGAGCCCCTCCCCCGATGGTTAAACATTGAAGAAGCTTTGATTAATCAGCTCGTATTTTATATTAATGTCCCTCCTTGGTTTTAGATCTTAAAGCAGAATTAAACAGATTGTCTACTGGATGAAGATCCAGACTGAAGCCGTGGACTTTGATCCTGCAGAACCAACAGCGCTGGGAGAAAACAAAGCAGGTTTTAAAGACAAACACTATGATTACTGCAGCATGTTCTTTTATTCTGACAGCCTTCTCAGAGGTCGGCTTCAAACCTGTATTTTAAAGTTCATGTCGTCAGTTTGTTGTTTCAACACAAAGCAGAGAAACTTTGAGCCTCGAGGGTTTGGTTTCAGGGGCTGAATCAAGTTTATTTTATGAATATTAACCGTAGTTGACAGTCCCAGCTCGCTGCTCCACACAAAGGGCTGTGGTAGCTCGGTGATCTGTGGTTGCATCAGGAAGGGCATCCGGCGTAAAAATAAACTGCCACGTCTTCGTGCGACTTAGGCGACCCCTGAAGAAGGGAGCAGCTGAAAGAAGAAGAAGAAGAACCATAATTGACAGTCCAATGTGACACTCGATCGCTCAGGACACCCTGAGTGTGTCTGGTATTTATAACGGATGTAAACTAAGATGTCAGTGATTTCAAAAAACACCATGAAGGAAAGACTTCTTGTTTCTATGAAAGACTTCTTGTTTCTATGAAAGACTTCTTGTTTCTATGAATGACTCCTTGTTTCTATGAAGGACTTCTTGTTTCTAGGAAAGACTTCTAGTTTCTAGGAAAGACTTCTAGTTTCTAGGAAAGACTTCTTGTTTCTATGAAAGACTTCTTGTTTCTATGAATGACTCCTTGTTTCTAGGAAAGACTTCTTGTTTCTGAGAAAGACTTCTTGTTTCTATGAATGACTTCTTGTTTCTAGGAAATACTTCTAGTTTCTATGAAATAATTATTGTTTCTAGGAAAGACTTCTTGTTCCTG
>NC_056514.1:40790610-40798121 GCF_014905685.2 Nematolebias whitei | reverse complement strand
AAGACTTCTTGTTCCTGGGAAAGACTTCTTGTTTCTAGGAAAGACTTCTTGTTTCTGGGAACGACTTCTTGTTTCAATGAATGACTTCTTGTTTCTAGGAAAGACTTCTTGTTTCTGGGAAATAATTCTTGTTTCTGGGAAAGACTTCTTGTTTCTGAGAAAGACTTCTTGTTTCTATGAAGGACTTATTGTTTCTAGGAAATAATTCTTGTTTCTAGGAAATACTTCTTGTTTCTGGGAAAGACTTCTTGTTTCTGGGAACGACTTCTTGTTTCTATGAATGACTTCTTGTTTCTAGGAAAGACTTCTAGTTTCTAGGAAATACTTTTGATTCTAGGAAATACTTGTTTCTAGTAAATATTTATTGTTTGTAGGAAATACGGCTTTTTTCTAGGAAATTCTTATTGTTTCTATTAAATACTTCTTGTTTCTATGAAAGACTTTTTGTTTCTATAAAAGACTTCTTTCCATTAAACACTTCTTGTTTCTATGAAAGACTTCTTGTTTCTATGAAATAATTATTGTTTCTAGGAAAGACTTCTTGTTCTTGGGAAAGACTTCTTGTTTCTAGGAAAGACTTCTTGTTTCTGGGAACGACTTCTTGTTTCAATGAATGACTTCTTGTTTCTAGGAAAGACTTCTTGTTTCTGGGAAATAATTCTTGTTTCTGAGAAAGACTTCTTGTTTCTATCAAGGACTTCTTGTTTCTAGGAAAGTATTCTTGTTTCTATGAAATACTTCTTGTTTCTAGGAAATAATTCTTGTTTCTAGGAAATAATTCTTGTTTCTGGGAAAGACTTCTTGTTTCTAGGAAATACTTCTTGTTTCTGGGAAAGACTTCTTGTTTCTGGGAACGACTTCTTGTTTCTATGAATGACTTCTTGTTTCTAGGAAAGACTTCTAGTTTCTAGGAAATACTTCTTGTTTCTAGGAAATATGTCTTGTTTCTAGGAAATACTTTTGATTCTAGGAAATACTTTTGATTCTAGGAAATACTTGTTTCTAGTAAATATTTATTGTTTGTAGGAAATACTTAGTTTCTATTACATACGGCTTTTTTCTAGGAAATTCTTATTGTTTCTATTAAATACTTCTTGTTTCTATGAAAGACTTTTTGTTTCTATAAAAGACTTCTTTCCATTAAACACTTCTTGTTTCCAGGAACGATTTCGTGTGTCTATTAACTACTTCTTGTTTCTTGGAAAGACTTATTGTTTCTATGAAATACTTTGTTTCTAGGAAATTCTTTTTGTTTATAGGAAATACTTTTTGTTTCTAGGAAATACTTCTTGTTTCTAGGAAAGACTTCTTGTTTCTAGGAAGAAACAGCTTCAGGGCTGAATGAACCCATGGTCAGTTTTCTGTGATTCTACCCAGTTTTGCTGTTCACATACACAAGTTGAGCCCAACACATCTTACCATGGTGTTAGTGACTACCTTTCATTCTGGCTCAGAGGCATAACAGCAGCAGGTCAGTTTTAAAACTCTCCCTCCCTGCTGTAGTCATTTTATACATCACACCTTTGCAGAGAGACCCTTTAAAAAGTGTTGATTAGAAGGAGGTAACGTTCCTTTGGGTTGATGTAGTCTCTTCATTTTCTTCACCACTAAAACTCGTACTTGTCTGCTCACACAGACTCATGTTCGTGCTGCTGTTAGGCTTATTGTTTTTATACCATTAGTGCTTAGTGTATTTTTAGTTTGTTTTCCTTAGTTCATATCTTAGATCTTATTACTGTTTTTATTTTACATTTATACTTTTGTTGGATGTAACTGGAACCCTGTGTACACAATTTTGTTCCACCACATGTACCACATGACAAATAAAGAAACCCTGACTCTCTGACTCTGAAAATTCATACAGAAGATTAATTTATTCTGTCTTAACCCCTTCTCCCCCCCAAAAGAGCCCCCTTTAAAAAAAAGCTGTGGAAAATAAAACATTAGTCAAATTAAATAAATATTCTCACATGATTACATCTGGTTTGGATTTGCTTTGGGTATTTTCCCAGGATTAAAATATGAGGTTGTATTTAGAAGATAACTAGAAACTATTAATATCAAATTTTTGTAAATGGAGCAAGTTATCATTGAGACCTCATCTTCCTCCACAGAGGGATGAAGCATCAGTATTCAAACTGATTTCAGACTTTTCCCCCCTGGTGTCTGATGAAGGACTGTGCCAGGAGCGATGAATTTCCCAGCGGTGGCCTTTTAAATCTGTCTCTATCGGACTCCGCCGTGCACCTTCAGCCCATCCATTCACGCCTCAGCCGGCCATCTGATTGATGGGAGTAATGGACCGTCTGTGGAGGCAGCACCCCCTCATCCCAGCTCTGAATTCTGACCTACCTAAGAGAACTAGCTGTTATCTGCCGGCTGGGCGACGAGCTAAAACTGGAGGTGAAATAAAAATTCATTGAGAAGAGAAATGAGTGGGATTGAGATGTGCTACGTATCATCGCTATTTCACGACTTGCTTTGATTTACTGCAGCACTAAATCAAGAACTGTTGGTACAAAGATACAAAAATACAAAGGTTAGAACATTTATCTTTAGTCTTCCTTTATTTATTTGCAAATTGCTTTATTGTTCCCCATCGCTGAGTGAAATACCCTCTGCCTGTCGGTCCATCTGTTCGTGTTGTGAGCGCGAAATCTTGAAAAATAAACGAGGAACCGACCTCTATTTTGGTGCGTAGCTGCCTCAACGCGTAAGAACGCTTCCTGGGAAAAATTGGGTTGCCACATTAAAATCCAAGATGGCTGCCACCCCATGTGTGCGTGTGTGTGTGTGTGTGTGTGTGTGTGTGTGTGTGTGTTTAATAACCACCCCTCTCCTTTAAAAAGAAAAATGTTTTCTAGTTTTTCTATTTCTTAAAAGTAAAGTTTCCTCAGATGATCCAGTGGACACTTGGGGAGGCCAGAGATTAATCTATGATGGCCAAGGCCACCACTGGCCACCCCCTGGCTCCACCCTGTCACTGGTGATGGATACGCTCCCTTCACTCTCCAGGATCCGTCACCGCACCTCCTCTGATAAACACCTCCTTCTGTTCTTCTCCTCAGTCTAACTCCTCCCCACTTGAGCATCTTGCAACAAAAACATTTAGGTTTAGTTATTTCCTGTTTAGTTCCAGTCCATAAAAACACTCCTCTCCAGAACTAGTAGTTTTTTGCCTCCGTTCGTGGTGAGGGACGTCTGTGCACGGCTTCTTCTCCTCAGTACTGACGTTGCACAGCACAGAGTTTTCATTGATACGCTTGAGTTTAAAAATTCTCCAACAGTTTCTTCCAGAACGAGGTCAGGACTTTAGTCAGGCCGGTCCAGAACCTGTTCCTTTAACGTGTGAGCAGATTGTGGTTTTCATTGTATTTGTACGGTCAGTCACAGAATCAAGCTACTTGTCTTTGCACTGATATCCCCTGAGCATGATGCTACCTCTGCCATGCCGCAGTGTCTACAAAGTTTCTGGAGTGGCTCGCGGGCCACCGCATCATGAATGAACACTGCCACCATGCTCTGCCCAACACCACAACTCATGGACAGCAGCTACCACATACCAGCTCAGTGTGAATAAACCACCATGACACTGCTATGAAAGTTTTGTTCTAAAACTCTGCTGATACTAATCACCCTCACCGAGGAGCGTCTTTGTTCTTTATAGCTGCCTCAAGACCTCCCTGGAAGTGGTCAGCATCGTCTTCTTTGGTAGGTTGGCCCAGCTCAACCTAAGACACAGGACGAGGAGCTCCATCATCCGGGTGGAGCTCAGAGCAGAGCTGCTGCTCCTCTGCATCCAAAGGAGTCAGATAAGGGGGTTCATCTGATTAGCATGAGTCCTGGACTTTTCCAGGAATGTCCAACTGGACTGGGTCAGACCCAGAACTCACTGGATGGATCGTGTATCTTCTCTGGTCTGGGAACACCTGGGTTTCTCTCCTGATCCTGTTGCCTTCTAAACCTAACTAGATAGAAGCTCTGGATGTGGAAGTTGGATATGAAGTTCTTGCAAAGTCCATTCATGTTCTGGCTGCATGTGTGCTAGATATGTTGGAGATTCTTTGAACGGTCTCATGATCTTCTGTTCTGTTTGGAGACATCTGACAGGCCTTTCAATATTTCTCAGAGGAATCAGTTCTTCATTAGTTTACTGAATGTCCTCCGTCACTTTTATTAGTGAGACATTTATGAAGCACGTCTCCAGAGCGTCCCAGTATTAGTGTCTTCAGTTGTTGACACGCTGCCCTCGTTGTCTTCGCCTGATTTTTAATTTTAACCCCCTCCCCGTCTCGTTTGAGCCCCCTCGTTTTGGCAGCACCAAACAGATCGATAAAGAGCCTCGAGTTCTCCTTTAAAAAGCAACAGTGTTTGGAAGTGGACTGGAAGCAGCTCGGAGATTTTAAAAACATCCATCTTGCTTTGTTTGTATTGATTTTTCTTTTTAAACCCGCGCTGCTTAATTTTAGATGTGGCTGGTCAGAGGGGGAGAAACGAGGAGCATCGTTATCAAACCAACCCCAGGTAAGGTCCCCCTGACACATTTACTAATGGAGGTAAATATTCATTTTTAGGTTGTCGGTAAGGACTGGCTTTGGTTCTGAACCGAAATCCCAAACAGAACCTGGAGATGGACGTGCAGTACAGAGGACAGCCCACCTCCTAATTACTGAAGAAAAGGAAACGCATCATTCAGCCCACTGAGTTATTGATGTATTGCCTCCTTTGTATGAGAGATTATCCCTGGTTCTGGTCCAGAATAAGGTTTGGAGTGATCTGCTCAATAGCTGTGGAAGGTTGCAGTTTCTGTAAGAGATAATGTCCAGCGTCCATGTGGGCTCAGAGGGTCTGAAGAGGTCCGGTTCTTTTGTTCTGCTCGTTGGGTCTGACAGGAGCTTTCTGTTGGACAGATGGACTCACATTTGGTCACCAGAGGAGTTCCTGGTCCACTCAGTGACTGACAGGAGCCCAAACCATCAGCTCTCCACCACCGTGCAGTGGATTCTGGGTAAACAACAAGCCGTGACCTTTGACCTGATGGCTGAGGCCTTTGTTGTATTTCCAGGTCTAAAGGACATTGACCTCCCAGTGAGAGCTTCTCATACCAGCAGCAAGTGGGCGAGAACTTGCGCACCTTTACTGGGAAAGAGAAGAACAAGAATATTCAAGTGGTTACGCAGATCAAAGTTAATCTTCCTGGCTCATCAGAGACTCTACTTCCTCAGGCGGCTGAGACGAGCTGGTCTGGAAGCTCAGTCCTCACCTCCTTCTACAGGTGTGCAGTGGAGAACATCCTGTGCTCCAGCATCAATGTGTGGCATGGAGGCTGCACAGCTGCAGAAAGAAAAGCTTTGCAGAGAGTGGTGAAGGCTGCACAGAAGATGTTGGAGTCATTCTCCCCACCATCACAGACATCTACACCTCCAGATGCAGGAAGAGGGCCACCTGCATCATGAAGGACCACACTCACCCAGCACACTCACTTTTTGCCCCGCTCCCCGAGGAAGGAGGTTGAGGAGCATTAAGTGTAGAACCACTAGACTGAGGAACAGCTTCTACCCTGAGGCTGTTAGACTCATGAATCTCTAACCAGAATAATCACTGTGATGATACTTTAATAGGTGATATGTGACTTATCTGCACTGCTGATCTCTTGCCTCTATTCTGCTGATCTCTTGCCTTTATGCTGCTGATCTCTTGCCTTTTTTCTGCTGTATTCATTCCCATCTACTCACAACAGACTCATGTTCTGGCTGCTGTTTAATACACCGTATTATTTTACATTATTAGTGTTTTGTGTATATCTTAGATCCTTATATACTGTTTCTTTTTATACTTTATATACTTTTTTTTTGTAGGGGGGGGTGTAACTGGGACCCTGAGTACATTGAGTACCACCTCATGTACAGCATGTGATGTGACTGACAATAAAGAACCTTGAACCTTGATAAGGAAGTCCTATCAGCAGAGATGACATCACCAGGGGGCGTGGCCAGCTCTGCAGGAAGTGTGATGCATCTGGATTGCTCGGTCACTTTTCCGGCTGGACGAACAGACACCGCTTTGATGTGATGTGACTTGTTTTGTAGAATAAACCTGCAGATACTGTGCAGCGATCGTTGTCAGAGCCTGTTCAGACCTTTTTAAACACAACAATGTTTCTGGTGAGTGGATGGAAACCTGATCATCTGTAGCTACAAAACAAAAAGACGTTTTTATTTTAAGAATCAGTTCACCATGACTTCCTCCTGACGAGGTTCTGACAGATCCTTCTCTCTCTTTAAGTGGTACCAAGTCCTGAAAACACAAAGTGCTCATTTTTAATGACGCGTAACGCAAACGGTGAATAAACGTTTTATCACGAGGGTTTGAGTCTCCCGGCGTGCACCAAACCTTCCATCAGTCAGCCTGCAGACATCTGACTTCAGCACTTCCTGGATTGATGTTGAGCTCGCTCTGAGTGTTCCGTCTACATTTCCAGGCTGGATTTTTTGTGTTAACGCTGCACACTGCGTGTTTTATTACACCGTGGAGCTAACGTGCATTAAAGATTCCTCCGAGAAGCTTTGCAACAATACAGACTAATCAACACAAGTTATCAGGGTTTAATCTCTTTCTTCAGGAAAGTCTACAAAACTAAATTAAAACTGACTCACTTCCTGTAAAAAAAAAAAAAAAAGGCCACCGTTTGTCCAAAATGTTCCTGTTGTTGCTGCGACGTCAGCTGGAAGTCCCTGCCGAGCTGAACAAAAGCTTCGGTTCTAAATTAAAAAGTTGATAAGAGAAAAGTCAAACTTCCCGGTGGGAGTGGGAGAACGGCGGCGTGGAGCCGAGCCGAGCCCGGCGGTGGTGTCTGCTCTGAAAAGGGCACCTCACTTCATCTACTGTGACCAATTACAGACTCTTAGGTTCCAGAACCGAGCCGGGCCGGGCCGAGCGGCTGTCTGCAGCACAGAAATATAACAAATGGACCCATGCCCAGCTGCACACCTCATCTGCTCCAGGCTTCCACTGCACTGGGGGGGGGGGGGGGGGGGATTATTTTGATTAGAACTTATTGAACCTTTAATTTAGAAACGTTAAAATGAACATTACCTGTTTTTGTCTTATTGCTGCGAGTGACAGGATGTTGTAACGTCAGAAAATAGAAGAAAGCAACAGCATTAGTCTGCACCTTAGCGCCGGGGAGGAGGGGTGGTACTGGATGAGGAGACCTGAAGTGACAGAGAAGTATGTCAGACTGGTACAGGACATGTATGAGGACAGCAGGACTTGTATGAGGACATCAGGACAGTGGTGAGACCAGCTATGTTGTATGGTCTGGAGACAAACCTGGAAGTAGAAATGAAGATGTTGAGGTTCTCCTTAGGAGAGACAAGGATGGAGAAGATCAAGAATGAGATCATCAGAGGTACAGCACAGGTTGAACACCTGGGAGATGAAGTTAGAGAGGACACACTGAGATGGTTTGGACATGTCCAGAGGAGGGACAGTGGTTTGGACATGTCCAG
>NC_056514.1:40780537-40790600 GCF_014905685.2 Nematolebias whitei | reverse complement strand
GTCCAGAGGAGGGACAGTGGTTTGGACATGTCCAGAGGAGGGACAGTAGATTGGACATGTCCAGAGGAGGGACAGTAGTTTGGACATGTCCAGAGAAGGGACAGTGGATTGGACATGTCCAGAGGAGGGACAGTAGTTTGGACATGTCCAGAGAAGGGACAGTGGATTGGACATGTCCAGAGGAGGGACAGTGGATTGGACATGTCCAGAGGAGGGACAGTGGGTATATTGGTAGAAGGATGTTAGAAATGCAGCTGCAGGAAAAAGACAAAGAGGAGACATATGGATGCAGTTAGAGGACATGGAGGTAGTTGGAGTGAGGACACAGAGGACAGAGGAGGACTCGCTGTGGAGACCCTGAAGAGGGAAGAGCCAGAAAAAGAAGACATTTGCACCCCCTCCGTAGAAACTGGAGGAGCAGCTGCTGCACCTCCTCCTCCCCTGAGGCGCTTGTGCTGAAGATGGTTACAGCTATCTGCAACATGTAAGATGCTTACATTTCCTGCTTACTGTAGCAGCTAACTGGTTAGCTGTTTGCTAGCTGCTGTGCAGTTTCTGCATCTTCTGTGATGAAGATCAGTAAAGTTTATGTTGTATTTTATATTTGTATTGACTTCTAATGAAACTACGTCCGTGTGGCCGTCTAATTTCTCCTGGTCGTGTAAATATGAACCCTGAAGCAACGCTGTCTCCACCAGCCAACGCCTCGTCAGCATTTCTTATCTTTTATTGATTCAGGGAGAAAATGGCTGCCGCTCTCCATCTGTTCCCTCGCTCGCTGAGATGCTTTCTGTCAAATGAAACCTACGGGTGAACATGTGAGGGGGGTCAGTTGTAGAAAATGTAAACTGTCAAGGCTTCAGTGGTTCTGTGTGAGACTCAGTGATTAAATCCATACGGGTCCAGGCTGCTCATCGTGTCCACACATTAAATCCATACAGGAGGCGAACTGGAGCCCTCATCCTGGTCTGTGTCTGCTTGGAGCCAGTGGGTGAAGATTTACTGAGTCTAACAAACCGCATGCTTTCATACGAGGTCACAGACGGGACTCAAACCCCCGCTGTACCCCGAGTGACGAGCCCAACGCAAACAGAATGAAGTGTCGGGACGAATGTGAACTCTGGAGCCCAACAGAACACGGTGACAGGAAAGTAGGAACAAAACCCGGGTGTCGAGCATCAAAACAACAAAGTAAACAGAACGAAAGAGAAGGAAACTAAACATCCGTCTGTTTTCAACTCCTCCTACCAGGTCAGACTACAGAGGTAAGAGGATCTCTGTCCAGTTCCTCCTGGAGGATCTCAAAGTGTTCCAAGACCAGAGGCGATCTCAGAGTTCTGGGTGTGTACTGTTGAGATGGACCTCCTCAACTGGCTCCTTTTGAAGAGGAGCAGCAGCTCCCCTGGATGATAGAGCTGAGCACCCTACAGAGGAAGCCTTTCTCGGCCTTTTAGATCCCGGGTCTGGTTTTACAGTCCTGGTCTACACCTCAGGACCATGCATGAGGACTGGAACATATCCAGACCAGTAAAATGAGAGTTGCACCTTTCAGCTTAGCTTCTTTGGCATGTCAGACCGGAGCGACACCCTCATTACTGCAAATGAGGCCCTTATCTACTGGTCCATCTCCAGCTCTGACCTTGACTTAGGAACAAAACTCCCAGATACCTAAGCTCCTCCTCCTGAAGAGAGATTCATCCCCAACCTGCAGGAAGCATCCGTCTCTTTTCCACAGGAGAACACTGGCCTCAGAGACTCTGTGACACTGAAGGTCATGGTCTGAACAGAACCACATCATCTGCAACCAGCACAAACCAGACCCTCTGCTCTCCATGACTCCACCTTCAGATCCTGCCAATGAAGACCACAAACAGGACCAGAGACCATGGCTAGCCCCGATGGAGTTCAACCTGCACCAGGAGCTCGACTTTGTGCTGAGAATGTGAACTCAGTTCTTACTTTGGTTCTACAAGGAGCCCTGTGCTACAGCAGAAAGGTTAATGTCATATTTAGAACATTTAAAATGTGAATCATAATCATCACTAGTCCATTAGCCTGGTAGCGTGGGGGCAGTACGACCATTGTCCACCAGAAACACCACCCTGGTCCATCTTCAACAAGAAAGGTGAGGACTTTGGAATTTGGCTAGGATTGAGATGATCTCCAGTGAAGACGCTGACTGTGGTAGACCTCAGCATGTGTAATATGGGACGACCAGTGGACCTGAAGCAGGAACCGGCAGCAGGTCATGTCAGATGCATGTAATCTTTTATCTGTGTCTGCAGTCAAAGTCCAGGTTTCTGCAGCACAAAGGACAGACAGAACATCTGGATGCAGGAGTCCAAGTTTGGTAGGCAGCTGCACTGATCTGTCCTCCCAAACAAGCTCGAGTCTTTGCAGCTTTAGCTGTCCTTGTCTTGACCTCTTTAACCGACGAGAACAGACCCCAGGTAGGAGTTCTGCCTCCCTGACATTCACTACAACTGGCTCCTGTGTATGAGAAGCTTTGAGTTTTCTTCAGACTCATCTTCATAATGATCATTCACAGAGTCTCGATTCTTGGTTCGAACGGCTCCGTCATCTGTAGATCCATTTACAAGGTCCATGTCATCAGCGTAACTAAGATTTCTGATTTCTCTTCCTCCCAGTCTTACTGGGGAATCAGGTTCTACCAGTTCCACAGAGGTTTCAGCAATATAAGAAAGAGTACAGGTGAGAGCACACAGCCTTGATGGACGCCAGCTGTATCAACCATCCCCTGCTGTCTTGTACTGTGCCTCTACAGCATAATGCCTCACCCAACGTTGTGTCTCATGGTTGTCCATAGACCTTGTTGCCACACAGTCAGAACTTTTCTTGTACTCAGCAGATGTTAGACGGACCTGGCTAGCTCAGTGTTCTTCTCACCAATCAGCCGCAGCTTAAAGATCAGTTCTGGAGTTCAGCGACCTTCATGCAGCCCTGCTCGTTCTTCTGGAAGCAGCAGCCCAGCTTGTGTTTGGAGACGTTTCATCAAGACGCAGCAGCTAAAAAGGCTAACAGCAGTCAGACAGCTGTCTGAGGTTTCCACTCGTAGATCAGTGAATAACGAAGTTGTTCAGCTTCGTTCTGGACGTACGGTTACGTGTACGGTTAAAACCCTCCCCCCGTATGAATAATGTTGTTTAATGAACGTCTGCTCACTTCTGTTTATGCACCACAGGCTGCACTGAATGCATCACCGCAGCTCTTTATTAACAAATCAAAGCCTTTAAATGTTATTATATGGAATGTTTTTATTTCTGCTGCCGCCCTCGTCCTCGAACGCCTCGGATGAAGTCTGATAGGTTCGTGGCAGCAGCCGTAAAGTGATTCTCCGGCCTCTGATTGGCTTCATTTACATGCCATCCTGGCAGGAGGCGTTCATGAGCCCCACATTAGCATTTTATACGCTCCGTGCATCAGCATCAGATTCTGATCACGAGAGGAGCTCTGCAGTTAAATTATACATCAGCCTGGTTAGTGAGAGACCTGTTGATGCTGCTGAACGTAACAAACACCGAAGGGCCGCGAGGCGCATGAAAACAGAATAAATCAGTCCGCAGCATCGCATCCCTCACCTTTTTTACAGGAGGAATGATTTTATGTCCCGAAGCACGGAGCGGAATATCAAATATCTGCTGCAGCTGTAAGTGGACTAACAGGGACTGAAGGCATCAGCGTGGAGAAGAAATCCATCTCACCGATAAGAAGCCAGAGATTTCTGCTCCCTGCAGTGAACACGGGCGTGCTGGAGACTCGGCTCGCTCTGTAAGGTGAAATAATTACACGTTTTCAGATAATGGTTCACTCAGCTGCTGCTAACAGCCCGGGGGCAGAGGGCGGGGCAAATACCAAAATAACAAGTGGTGGCATTCAAAATGTAAAAACATGAAACTGATGACCCGGTGATCAAATATTATCAAAGCTCAGGCCTCAAATGATGCATGTAACAAACGTGCACGTGTTTGGTTTTATTTACCCTTAATCTTGTTACTCTTTAAAAAAATCTACAAGAAAAACACTCATAAAACTGAGCATTTTAAAGTCCTGGTGATCCCTGAAGGAATGTCGCCCGCCACCTTCAGGACTAACATCAGCTTCGTATGGTAAAAAATAAAAAACAGGTGGTGCTGATGCCCCCGTCTGTGAGGGGCCTGAACTGTGAGTGTTTGTAGTTTAGGAGAGGAGTGTTGTTCTGGGCTGGAACTGAACAGAGGATGAAGTAAACCTAAATGTTTTTACTCCCAAGGTATTCAAGTGGGGATGAGTTGCACCATGGAGAAGATCAGAGGGAGGTGTTTTATTTTTTATTTCTGTCCGAGGCCGAGCACGGTGACGTATCCTGGTGAGCGCAGGGAGCCATTTTATCACCACCACGAGCAGTGGAGGAGCCAGGGGGTGGACAGTGGTGGCTTTGGCCCCCAGAGGTTAAACTTTGGGCACCTGAATCTTTTGAGGAAACTGTACTTTTAGGCAAAATAAAACTAGAAAGCATAGTTTCCTAAACATTATGGTAGTTTTTGGTTTATCTATGTATGTATGTGCGGCCATCTTGGATTTGGACTTGGCAACCCGTTCTTTGATGATGACCGTTCTTAGGCCTAGATGCAGCCGCACCAACATGGAAATCACGAGTTATTTTTGAAGTTCTCCGCTCAAAGATGGACAGAAGGTGTTTTTATTCTCCTCTTGGCTCAGCGACGGGGAATAAAAATAACTAACTGCAGTCTCATGCTGAGATGTGAGTGTTGGTGCTCAGAGGAAATGCTGGGATGACTCTCAGCTACCACCACATCAGACGTCAGCTCAGTATCTGTAAAATCAGCTGTTAACTTAAACTGGTGTTTTCACATGTCAGTTAACTGTGGCAGCCATCTTTAATTCAAGTTGACTAACAATTAATCTGTTGGAGAATTCTATGCAAAGGATTAAATTTCATCCAGTGGTTCAGGAGATATTTTGCTAACAGACATTGGGTGATAAAGTACAGCGATCATCCTCAGTTTGTGCAGCAGCAGCTGTAACAGAAATCATAAATGTAAACTTTGACATCCAAATGTAAATAAAAATAAATCTGTGAGCTGCAGGACAGAGGTTCAGTCTGTCCAGATGTTTTGGATCAAACGATATTTTAAACGTGCTCCTCGTAGATTCTGCAAACATCACGTGATGGAGCTCCGTCTGTATCTGCTCAGATACCTGGCTGTACGAGACCGCTCAGGTGTGTGTGTTTCACTAGAAACATGAACTGCGTGTGTGTGTGTGTGTGTGTGTGTGTGTGTGTTTCACTAGAAACATGAACTGTGTGTGTGTGTGTGCAGCTAAATGTCACACCAGCAGGTGAAGCTCCGTTCTTCGTCGTCTTCGTGTTGTTGCTGTTTTCTTCTCCATCTTTTCTTCACCTCCACCTGGGGTCATCACGTCTTCTTCCAGCTGTTTATTAATAAATGATCTTCTCTGGCCTCCACAGTCCTCCCACATCATCACAGATGTGTCATTTATTTCACGGATGCTTCGGGGACTTTTCAGAGCGCCTACGCTCTTTGTATTTTTAATGTGCAGATACAAGCCGTGATCTCCTGCTTCATCTTTAATCTTCACGCAGAACCACGGATCACAACCAGTTTTTATCAACGTTGAAGCACCTTCAGCAGATCCTCCGGTCTCACCTGGCTTAAAGGACTTCCTTTAAAGAGCTACAGGCTGTTCGGTCCCTGTACAAGCGGTCGAGGTTCTGAGGATTCAGTCACCCACTTCTGGTGCATGATGCTGCCACCACCGTGCTGGACTGTGGAGATGGTGTTGAGCAGATGATGACGTAACCTTTAGACCTGGGAACCTGGTTCCTCTCGGTCCGAGTCCTTCAGGCATCAGATGGTTCAGGTTTTCATGGTGAATCCAAAAAGCTAAAACGTTTGTTCTGTAGCTGAAGATTTTCTTCAGCTCTCAGGAGAGCCTTCCATCTCTGCTACGAGGCCCAGATCCATGGAGGCCTTCAGTTCTGGTTCTGGAACACTGTTCCTTCTCCTAACAGGATCTCTGAAGCTCAGAAAGACCACCAAGTTGAAGCTTTCCTAATCTTCTGCTCAGTTAGGCCAGGAACCAGGTCTGGTTCTACCAGACTTCTTCCATATGAGAATCCTGGAGGTTTCGGAGTGTCTGCAGACCCTTCAGATCAGCAGATCTTCATGTAGCCTCCTAATGGTCCCACCTCTGAGCTCTGCAGGTTTGCTGCTGCCCACATCATGATGTTTCCACCACCGTGCTTCACTGTTGAGATGATGCTGGCAGTTCCTGTGACCTCATCGTGGTTCAGTTTTATTGCTTTGTGAGCTCTGAGGTTTTCTGTAGACCAGTTTACCTCAGGTGGGTCCAGGTGTAGGAACATCTGAGCAGAGATCAGAGGAAACGAGAGAAACTGGAGACAAAGTCCAAGAGTTGTTTACCCCAGTCTCAATCAAATTAAATCACATTTTATTATTTATATATATATATATATATATATATATATATGTATATATATATATATATATATAAATATTTTATTATTATTGTTATTATTATTATTATTATTATTATTATTTTTATTTTTTATTTTTTTTTAACTAAACGTGTAAAGTTGATTTTATTTAATCTCAGACGAGTCAGCAGCTCGAGTCAGACCTTGACCTCAAAGAACCCCAGAGGGTCCCCCAGCCGGTCCACGTCACATTTAAAGAACTCGTCTCCAAGAAAGAGGAAATATCAACTGTGAGTCAGCAGAAATCTGCGAACATGATGCAGCAGAAAAGTAATGAGAATAACGATAATCTGCTAAATTTGTCGCCAAACTGAGTTAAAAACAGCCGAGATGTCAACGGAGAGCCAGAAACAAATCAAAGAGAAAGGAAATTAAAATCACAGAGCAAACAGAGGAGCGACAAACCGATCACCGCTGTGGAGCAACGAGCCTAACGAGCCTAACGAGCTTAATGAGCTTAATGAGCTTAACGAGCCTAACGAGCTTAACGAGCTTAACGAGCTTAACGAGCCTAACAAGCTTAACAAGCCTAACGAGCCTAACGAGCTTAACGAGCTTAACGAGCCTAACAAGCTTAACGAGCCTAACGAGCCTAACGAGCCTAACGAGCCTAACGAGCCTAACGAGCCTAACGAGCAGCAGCACCTAAACACAAACATGGAGGTGGTTGATGGTTAAACAAGTTGCACGTTTTAAATGAGCCTCCCAACAACAGGACAGACAGAGGTCAGCCGAGGATAAAACACATGCCCTGTAGTTTGTTGGGTTTGTCGGCCATGTTTGTTTGACCTGGTAGTTTGTTGTTTGTTAGATTCTTGCTCAGGTCAAACTTTAAGTTTGTAAATGTTTGGACCATGAAGCAGATTAATGACCGGGTCACACATCAGAACCATCAAATGGATTGAGAACAACTCTGTGAGTTTTTATAACTTTAATCTTTTTGTTGTAACTTTATTTAGGAACATTTGCCCCTTATAAATACATTTAAATCTTTTAAATTCCTTCATAATTATTATTCTCTTTAACCCTTGTTGTCTTTCAGGTCAAAAGTGACCCACTACAATGTTTAGCTGTAGAAAAATACCTTAAACTGTCTTTTTTCAACTTGAAATTTTATGACTTTTCCTAAAGGACCCAACATTAGAAAAAGTGATACTTTGTCTTTATGTTTCCGTGTGGGCTGTACACCACTAGGGTACAATGTCTTGTGGGTCATTTTTGACCCGTGAATTCTAAAAGCATTTAAAATCTGCTGCAGCTACTGGCTCTGCTTTTAGCTGCTGTTTTCCAAACTTCAGGTTTTAGCTCAAGTTTAGCTCCTTTTAGCTTCCATGTGTTCATTTTAGCTTTTATTATTTTGGCGTTTCATCTCTTTGTTCTAACGTTATTAACCTGGTTTAATGTTCAGTCAGTCTGTGCTCAGCGTTCAGTTTATTCACACAACACGGAGTCACAGCAGAAGTCGTCTCAGGGCACTGAACAGAAACGTTCACACTGCACTTTTCATTAAATCAGATTATTTCAGTGAAACCTGAAAACCTGCCTCTGGTTGACGGTTCACCTCTCATTTGGACTCCCATCAGGGCAGAGCTCTCTCTTAAAATCACAGATAAGTGCTAAGAACATGGCAGCACGGTGGTGTAGTGGTTAGCTGCTGCCTCTCAGCCAGTAGGTTGCAGGTTCGCCCTCCAGACTTTCTATGTGGAGTTTCCTCCCACAGACCAAAGACATGGGAGATAAAACAGCAGCTTGCCACCATCCATGAAGGAGAAGCGGGAAAAGGAAATGCATGGACCCCACCCCCACCCTGCCTTGCTCAAAGGTGCCGAGCTGAACTTGAACTGCAGCTGGATGAGGAGCAGCTCGGTGAATTGCTCTCAAGCTCCTCTTGTCCTGTTCCAGAGCTTGAGCTCAAGAAAAAGACAATTATTTTTCCTGTGCAGCAGATTTCTGAGGAAGAGTGAAGGCAGACACTGGGGGGTGAGTTTATGGAGGGGGGGTGAGTGCAGGGTGGGGGGACAGACTGATTAGAAACAGGCCGCTCGATGAATTATTTATTATTAATGCTGTTGTAGGACATTATATATGTATAACAGATGTGTTTTACATATTAATGAAGTGAATCCATCAGAACTAAACTGAAAGGGATATAAAGTACTACACATGAATTAGCATTTAAGAAGATTAGACACGGTTTAAATTGTTGGGGGGGGGGACCCTTGTAATAAATCTCCTCAAAAGACGGGGGTTGGATTTCTGTGTTTCACCTGTAATCGTTCTCTTACTGCTCGTTTCTCGTATCAGTCGTGTTTCATGTCCATAAATCATCAACTAGACCCGATCAACAGCTGTCAGTCAATTTCAATCTTTGCAAACCTGACCTGTGCTGCCAGGGTGTTTTTAGAGAGGTCATGACCTTTGACCTTTGCCCTTCAGAGACTGAAACTGTGTTAAGTTTAATACTAAAGGACAAAAAAAATCATCTTGATCCCATCGCTTCATTCATTTAGTTCTGAGTAAAGTTTAGTCTGTTTCATTGGAAACATCTGGTTGATTGAAAACCAGCGTGGACGAAGATGAAGCGTTCAGTTTCCAGTCAGGTGTTCTTCAGGTGTCATCAGCTGGAACGTGTTCTTCACTCAGCTCTCGTTTACTGATCATAACCAGCTCCTCCTTCGTTCCCCTGCAGTGACGGGCTGTTTCTCCTCCGCAGACTTTCTGAGGAGGAGTGCAACGGTGACGGTCGATCTATAGAAAGAAAATTTAAGGGAGAACAAAAGTGCTGGTTTCTGTTGGGGAGGACTGGGAGTATGAACGAAGCAGCTGGGAGCGGTGTGCGGGCGGCTGTCAACGCTAATAGACAGAGAAAGATGGAGGGAAGGTAGAAAGTGAGAGATGTTGAGCTGTCAGCAGCTGTAAGGGAACAGAACGTTTCTCAGACGAGACGAAGGAATGTCTGCGAGAGGTCCCACGCTCTGCTTCAGACTCAGATGGTTGAAGGACCGGGTTCTGCTGGCAACAAGTCCTAGGGTCACTACAGACCCTGATCTGCTGACAACAAGTCCTAGGGTCACTACAGACCCTGAAGGACCAGGTTCTGCTGACAACAAGTCCTAGGGTCACTACAGACCATGAAGGACCAGGTTCTGCTGACAACAAGTCCTAGGGTCACTACAGACCCTGAAGGACCGGGTTCTGCTGACAACAAGTCCTAGGGTCACTACAGACCCTGAAGGACCAGGTTCTGCTGGCAACAAGTCCTAGGGTCACTACAGACCCTGAAGGACCGGGTTCTGCTGGCAACAAGTCCTAGGGTCACTACAGACCCTGAAGGACCAGGTTCTGCTGGCAACAAGTCCTAGGGTCACTACAGACCCTGAAGGACCGGGTTCTGCTGGCAACAAGTCCTAGGGTCACTACAGACCCTGAAGGACCAGGTTCTGCTGGCAACAAGTCCTAGGGTCACTACAGACCCTGAAGGACCGGGTTCTGCTGGCAACAAGTCCTAGGGTCACTACAGAC
>NC_056514.1:40780144-40780437 GCF_014905685.2 Nematolebias whitei | reverse complement strand
AACAAGTCCTAGGGTCACTACAGACCATGAAGGACCAGGTTCTGCTGGCAACAAGTCCTAGGGTCACTACAGACCCTGAAGGACCAGGTTCTGCTGACAACAAGTCCTAGGGTCACTACAGACCCTGAAGGACCAGGTTCTGCTGACAACAAGTCCTAGGGTCACTACAGACCCTGAAGGACCAGGTTCTGCTGGCTACAAGTCCCAGAGTCACTACAGACCCTGAAGGACCAGGTTCTGCTGGCTACAAGTCCTAGAGTCACTACAGACCCTGAAGGACCAGGTTCTGCTGA
>NC_056514.1:40779333-40780134 GCF_014905685.2 Nematolebias whitei | reverse complement strand
GAGTCACTACAGACCCTGAAGGACCAGGTTCTGCTGACAACAAGTCCCAGAGTCACTACAGAACCTGCTGTTTGGTTGTTTCACAGGTCACAGACATGAAATGATCAGACGCTGGTGACTGATCAGCTGATCCATGTGATCTACATCTTTAACAACTGAGAACCATAAGAAGCTGAACCACAGAAACATCAAAGCTGCTGTTTGTCTCCTGTCGCAGAGCGATGAGGGAACTGGAAACACCCTCTGTCTGTCCGTACGTGCACGCTGCGTGCACAATGACTTGAAACAAGTGAGGAACCATCTGTTTAGGTGTAGCTGCATGTCCACGTAATAAAGGACCACCGTGAGCTGACCGCCTCTATCCTCTGAGGTAGTTCTGGTTCAGTGTTCAGAATCAAAGGACCGGCGAGTCGTGGGCTCAATTCCTGAATATCAGGTGGGCTAATCTGTTCTGGGACACACCTGACCCACAAAACCACAGCTCTGGTAGATTAGGATTATTAAAACCTAATCCAGATCTGTCTCCGTTATGAAAGGTTCTCCAGCATATTAAGGGTTGGGTGGGTTGGTTCATTAGGGTCAGGTGTGGGTCAGGTGTGGATCGGGTTTGGATCGGGTGTGGGTCGGGTGTGGATCGGGTGTGAGTCAGGTGTGGGTCAGGTGTGGATAAGTTGTGAGTCAGTTGTGGATCAGGTGTGGATCGGGTTTGGATCGGGTGTGGGTCTGGTGTGAATCAGGTGTGGATCAGGTGTGAGTCAGGTGTGGGTCAGGTGTGGATCGGGTGTGAGTCAGGTGTGGGTC
>NC_056514.1:40777388-40779323 GCF_014905685.2 Nematolebias whitei | reverse complement strand
GTGGGTCAGGTGTGGATCGGGTGTGAGTCAGGTGTGGGTCAGGTGTGAGTCAGGTGTGGGTCAGGTGTGGATCGGGTGTGAGTCAGGTGTGGGTCAGGTGTGGATAAGTTGTGAGTCAGGTGTGGGTCAGGTGTGGATCGGGTTTGGATTGGGTGTGGGTCTGGTGTGAATCAGGTGTGGATCGGGTGTGGGTCAGGTGTGAATCAGGTGTGGATCGGGTGTGGGTCTGGTGTGAATCAGGTGTGGATCGGGTGTGAGTCAGGTGTGGGTCAGGTGTGGATAAGTTGTGAGTCAGGTGTGAATCAGGTGTGGATCGGGTGTGAGTCAGGTGTGGATCAGGTCTGGATCAGGTGTGGATCGGGTTTGGATCGGGTGTGGGTCTGGTGTGAATCAGGTGTGGATTGGGTGTGGGTCAGGTGTGGGTCAGGTCTGGATCAGGTGTGTCCTGGTTTAACTAACCTGATTAGCTGTGAACACACGGCTCGCTGCACGTTTATCTCAAAACTATGATAATCCAGGCAAGCTGCAACAAGGCAGTTGGTCTGGTCTGCCGTGGTGAAGGAGCTGAAACTCTCAGGATTTACTGCTCTCCTTTGTTCCTGCTTTCACCGTGGTCCTGAGGTTTGGATCGGGACTGAAAGAACCAGGTCCTGGATCCAAGTAGCTGACATGGTCTCCGTCCTTACGGGATTATTTTATTTATTATCATTTGTTGAATTATCTCGTGCGTTGTTCCCTTGCAGCTGTGTTGGCCAGATGTTTGTGTGGTGATGCCTCATGATCTCTGGACTGTTGAGAACATGAACAATGACCTCCCAGCTCCGTGCTCCGTGCTTCAGACAGATCAGCGCTCTCTGCTTCAGCTTTAGTTCTGGATGTGTGATCAGGCTGGATTAGATTAGCAGCTGGGATTATTGTTCTTAAAGGTTAATGTGATTTAAAATGGAATAAATGTGACTCTTTGCTTTCATCAGTGTTTCATTTGAGCTTTATTGTTTCCATACCGGAGAAGATTGAGCAGCAGATTCAGAATAAAATGGATTAAAATGTTTTAAGATTTATTTTCTGTAATCCGTGATGGATCCCTGAGGAAGTTCACTTGCAGGTGACCTGTTTGTTGTGCAGAGATATGTGGAGGTGTTTTTCTTCATGTGCTCGATGTTCTCGTTCACTCCTGTGGTCCTGTCCTCTCCAGACATCCGCGGCCTGCAGGGCTTCCTGGACCAGACGTCCCGTCAGGGGGTGGACGTGGCTCTGCAGAGGGTGGACAGGAACATCAGCAAGGTCTTCACCAACCTCTTCACCACCATGAGGACCGAGGAGCTCAACCGGTACCGGGACACGTTACGCCGAGCCTTCGTGCTGCTCAGCCCCCAGGGAGCGCACGTCTTCATCCAACAGGTCGGTCCTTCCTTCAGTCCCGCTGCACCCGTCCAGGTTTCTGAGCCCGCCTCCGATCCCGAGGGGTCTGAGAGGGTCAATACAAGCATCTGTGGAGCTTCCACAGAACCAGTTAATGAAAACATCGGTTGTGGGGGAGGGGAGAGTTTGAGTCGGAGGACTCGGTTCTCGTGGAGCAGAACGAGTTCTCGTGAGGAACAAACGAGTTTTCATCGTTAGAACGTGCTGAAAAGATCAGAGTGGATGGAGAACCTGAGAGGCCGAGGAGGAAAGAGCTGCAGACACAGGTGTGTGCGTGTGTGTGTGTGTGTGTGCGCGTGTGTGTTGGAAAACAGAAGCTCTTTGCTGAGTTTCAAGAGTCTCACGTGAGAAATCTGTCAGTTTGTTTGTCCATCGAATCAGTCCCCGTCCTTCCTGCTGAGCTCGGATCATTTGTTGCAGTGTGTGTGTGTGTGTGTGTGTGTGTGTGTGTGTGTGTGTGTGTGTGTGTGTGTGTGTGTGTGTGTGTGTGTGTGTGTTTCTGTGTGTGTGTGT
>NC_056514.1:40773922-40777288 GCF_014905685.2 Nematolebias whitei | reverse complement strand
GTGTGTGTGTGTGTGTGTGTGTGTGTGTGTGTGTGTGTGTGTGTGTTCAGGTGAGGACACCTGCAGTGACAGATGGAGCTCCACACACCGTTTACAGAAAGTAGACGTTGAGTTCGGCTCAATATTTATGACCCGTTTCATTTTTCATCCCCGCTCGTGTTCGTGGATCAAACTGACGGATGTTTGGGAGCAAAAGCTTTTAATTATTTACAGATTTTTATTTTTATTTTTTAATTGATCCTCTCCAAACTGCTGATGTGGATAAACAGTGGGAGTTGTTGTTTAGAGCTGCAGATTCATTGATCAACTTTTAAACAAACTAATAATTGATGCTGTTTGTGTTAATATCTCATCACAAATCACCTGCCGGCTGTTACCATGGCGACCTCTTCACCTCTTCCATTATCTCGTCTAAACTAGGTGATAACAACTATATTATTGTTGAGTGTTACCGTGAGCGCACGTGTTCCTTCATCATGAAGCTCACAACCCTCTGCTGTGTTTTTAATGGGATGAGGACCCATTAATAATTATGTATAAATATTTATAATGTGCATCTTGTTGCTGTGATTAATTTGTATTCCTGACTATAATGATATTGTCCACGTTGATGACGTAATGCTGGTCCATTTTAAATGTTTTGTGCCAAAAGGTTCAACATTATTTGGCACATAAATAACCAACATTATGGATCCATCCACTGAATAAAAGTCAGTTTTAAAGCATTAGCCTAGCATTAGCCTAGCATTACCTAGCATTACCTAGCATTAGCCTAGCATTATCCTAGCATTAGCCTAGCATTAGCCTAGCACCTTTCACGGCGGCAGCTGCTGCTCATTAAGCAGCTTCTCAGGCTCAGCACCGACTCGTGGTGGAAGACTCTGATACCCGGTCAGTTCTGGTCAGGTCCTCTCGTCCCGGTCCGACCCATCTCCTCAGATGGTGGAGATTTATGGCTCACGTCGTCTCGGTGGATCAGCTGTCCCGGGTTGATAACGGTTCAGTAGAGACTTTGTCCACAGCAACAACGATGGAGGCCTTCATGTTTCTGAGCGGTGAGATGGTCGGAGAACCTGACTCAGATCTGTGTGTCCCCAGGACCCTCTCCAGTTCAGTCCTGCTCGTTGAGGTCATCCTCCTTGTTCTTGTTTTGTTTTTATGTTCATGTTCTTCTTCTTCTGCTTGTCAAGATCTTCTTGTTCCTCTGCTTCTTCTTTTTCTTCTATTTCTTCATCTTGTTCTTTTTCCTGTTCTTCTCGTTCTTCTTGTTCTTCCTGGCTGTTGGGATCAAACTTCTTGACGTCCTCCCACCACTGACTGGTCCAGATTGTGGATCAGGACTAAGTAAAAATAAAAGCCTCCTCTACAGGCAGACGTTTCTCCTTCTCCACCCCCTGACGTCTCAACAGAGAGTTGATACTCGCGCTGCTCTAAAGTGGTATTTGTACTGTGGTACTGAAACGTGTACAAGTACACGCAGAGTATCAGCATCAGTACCTGCTTCAAATAACTCCTCATGTATGTCAGCCGCTCAGTGAGGAGGAACGTAGTGTGGTAGTAGCTGAGAGTCATCCTGAGCTCAGCGAGAACGGATCTGACAAAATCACGAGCTCGTCCCGAACTCTCTATTTCTCATCTTAAGGTGATTTTAGTCTTCGTCTGCTGTGTGAGAGGTGGCGGGCGACAAGCATCCATCGAGAGACACGCCAGGCTCGACTTCTCCAACCGCCTTAATGTCTTAAATACTAGTTTCTGCTGCGGAGTGGGAGGCTGTGTGTGTGCACGTGCGCTTGTGTGTGTGTACACACTCATTAGCACCAGGACATGTCGGCGTGGGAGGGCGAGATGGAGCTGAATGAAAGTTGCTCTCCTCAGTGATGTCATGGAAACCTGTTCAAAGCCTCGCCAAGTTTTTACAAAAGTGCACAAACAACAAAACACACACACACACACACACGCACGCACGCACGCACGCACGCACGCACGCACGCACGCACGCACGCACGCACACACACACACACACACACACACACACACACACCACGTTTCCTCTAACACAACTTTTGTTTTCTCGTTTCATTCCCGGTCAGACTCGTCCTTCACGAATCTCGTGTGTGTTTGTGGACATGTGATGATGGACACAGCGAGCGTTCAGGGTTTGACCCGTCCAGCCGGTTTTCATCCCCGGGATGCTCCAACATCTGGACTTATAATCGCTCCAACATCTGGACGTATAATCGCTCCAACATCTGGACTTATAATCGCTCCGTCCTTTTGGTTTCAGTGTCTCAGCAGATCCGGAGTCGGAGGATCTCTGATTTTTCAGTAACTTTAGTGATAACTGTCCGTCGTGCTGCCTCCGTAGCTCCTGCACAAACGTCTTCTAATTATACTTTAATTAATAAGAAGTGAACCGTGATGTGCCAGATGTGGAGTTCACTGCTGAGCTGTTTTATCCTCGTAAAAACCTCTGTGTCATCTTTTAAACAGCTGGAAAACCTGAAACTTTAACGTAGAAATGAAAAATTTAAACTGTTTATTAAAGTTTATTAGAACAGAGAAAGTAAAAAAATAAAAACCTTTTTTTTTCTACAGTCCAAAAATAAAAGAAGACTTGTGTAATTATCTAAGCTGTGACAGAGATGGACTCTTAATTTGAAAGGCATCACTAAGCTTTAAATGAAAACTCTGTGGTCAAACCACTTCCTGTTTTCTATAGAACTGGTTTCATCATCTGCAGACTTTTATTTTTCATGAACATTAAATGTTACGGGGGGGACACATGATGGAATCGATGAAGAAGAACCTGCTGAAGAACAGAGCTGACTCAGAATCAACTGAGACACTGCAGCCAAGCCAAAACATCAGCTAAAAAAACTGGCTAAAAGCTAGCTAGAAGATTGAAGATTGTCCTGATTCAGACAGGTCTGTTTGGGTTCTGCTGCTGTAAAAGTCTGATGTGGCGCTCGGAGCTCCGGTTCCTCTCTCTGTTGGCGCCTGTGAGTCATGGTCAGCTGTCGGCCGACGGTGTGAATCATTACGGAGTGTGTGAACACACACACACACACAGGTGCATGTGTGGCCGGGTGAGAGGACTTCTGTCATCCTGTCCTGGTGTCAGACTCCTGATTTTCTTCTGCTTCTTCAGAACTTCTGAAACTTCATCCCATTCACATTTTTTATTTCAGCATATTTTTGCTAATGCTAATCATGCTAATGCTAGTTTAGCTGATGTTAATTTTCCATGCATCATTTTTATCTGCTTCTTCCTTTTCATGTCACTGGTGCCCATATCCAACTATCACTGTGCAAAATGTGGGGGACACCTGGACATGTCTCCGGTCCATCACAGGGACACCTGGACAT
>NC_056514.1:40770690-40773912 GCF_014905685.2 Nematolebias whitei | reverse complement strand
ATGTCTCCGGTCCATCACAGGGACACCTGGACATGTCTCCGGTCCATCCAAAGTTTGGGGTGGTAGTAGCTGAGAGTCGAGCCCAACACATGCTCCGAGAGCTGACGGCACATTTCGTTTTTCAATGTCCTCCACCTCGTAACGTCCAGTCGGAGCTTCAGGTTCAGGGTCTTCAGGGCAGTGCGTGATGAACGAGTATCAACATGGAGTCTGTGATGTCATCGTACAGGAAGTGAGTCACTGCGGCTGACCTTCAGCTGACGCTGAGCGTTGACCTGAAGACATCTCTGCTCACTTTGTCCAACAGGAGTGAGGTTTTATTAGAAATGATGAACAGATTAAAGTTCTTCTAGTTTCTGAGAAGATCCAAATGTTTTCTGCTCTTTAACGTTTCCATCTGATGGACCAAAGATCATTTGATCTTTCTCAGACAGCAGCTGCTTCTGAGCTCGTTGCTGATGTCTTCCCATCTTGGCGTTGTGTTAGCACTCCTGGATGAACGTCCTGGTGATGATCAGCAGCTCCTGGCTGATCCTGGTGGATCTGAGATCCTGTGGATCCTGGGCAGCAGGTCTGGGTCCAGTGTTCCCAGCAGCTGTGAGTGAATGGGAACACGTCAGCAGAGTTCCCACACGGTTCCTCTCTGGTTGCTGCTCCGGTGCGTTCGGTCGGTGACTGATGATTTGATGTTTGTCCCGTGCGCCCTGAGCGCAGCGTTGTGCTTCCTCAGCTCTCTGCTCTGATGTCAGATTAGTCCTGTCAGTCTGCTGCTTTATCAGCCATGCCCCCCCCCCCACCCCACCACCCCACCACCCCACCTCTGTGACAAGCGACGCTGCAGCCCATCTCTCATCCAGCTCATGACGCTGCCAGCAGGAGCTTCATGCAGCAGAACATGTCGATGGTGGAGATTGTCTGTAAAGAGTCGCTGTCTCTCAGCTGGACTGAAGAAGCTCCACCTTCTAAACACGCATGAAGGCGTCGCCCCGACCAGCCGGAGGTGACGTCTGGAGCGTGACCAGCCTCGACGCTTGTCGGCTTCATCTCGCCTCCTTCCAGATGATTACACGTGTCCAGAACTTTTACACTGAGGCCTAATTACAGCCGAAGGTGCAGCGGGGGGGTCGTTCACACACACCGGTGGTGTGGTGTCGATTCTGATGAAGATTTTAGAATTATTCATTCAACCTTTATTTAGACGAGTTAATCCCACTGAGCCTCGGGGACTCATTTTGGTTTTAAATTTAATATTCTGACAGATTTGATTCTCTGCCTTTTCTATGTTTTTACACGTTATTTTAACAAAGGCAGGAAGGAATTTACACCAAAACACTGAAATGCACGTGTCTCACCAGGAGGGGGCGACAGAGCTCAGAACATCAGGACACAAAGAAAGAACTTCGCTCGACTAAGACTCGTTGTTTGAAGTGTCGTGTCTCCGTTGTTACACTGAACATCATGACACCAAAACTAAGAGCCAGAAGAGAACCTCAGGGCTGTTGTTGTTGTTTACAGTTGTTTACAGTTGTTTACAGGAGTTACAGAACCACCTGCTGATTTTCTTTGGTCTAATTTTATTTTCTTGCAGTTTTTGGGATGAACTTTATCTGCATGAAACGATGTTCTGCTTCAAGAAGTCGGCGCTCACTGCTCCCCATCGAGCCACCATTTAATTTTAATTTATTATTATTATTGTTATTATTATTATT
Organism: Nematolebias whitei; assembly: GCF_014905685.2. Lineage (NCBI taxonomy): Eukaryota > Metazoa > Chordata > Actinopteri > Cyprinodontiformes > Rivulidae > Nematolebias > Nematolebias whitei. The sequence continues at coordinate 40,772,203 of NC_056514.1, read as the reverse complement.
ATTATTATTATTATTATTATTATTATTATTTATTCAAAAACTACAGGAGGAGCAGAGGAGTTGGGAATACAGTGACGACAGCAGCAGAAGAATAAATCGATTCCAGGTTCAAACATCTGAAAATGTCCTTCAGGCTTCCCGTAGACTGAGCTGTTTGTTCAGTTTGATGCAAAAGAGACGATTCTTAAAAACGTTCCATAAAAGACTAAATTCTGCAGCTCGTGTTTCTAAAACGTTCTGACGTGACGAACAGAACCAGAACCCTCGAGGGTTGTGTCTAACAAGCCTCTCTGGAAAACTCTTCCCTTCTTCCTTCTTGTTTTCATATTTCTCCAGGAGAGAGCTCCACTCCTCCGTCTGTGTCGGAGCTTTTTTCCACCATGTCCGCCCACTTTGTGCCTCCGGAGTTCTTCTCTCCCTCCACCTCTCCTCTCTCTTTCTCTCACTCCTTTCCTTTGTCATCATCCATCTGTCGTGTTGCTGAGGAGACGCTGCTGCACTTTCACTTTTACATCCGTCCACAACCAGCACGGGACCTGAAGATAGTGTTTACCGTTCGGCAGGTGGACACTGTCAGATACCTGAGATGGTTCTGTCCACGGTGAGCTGCAGGAGCTCCTTGGTGTCCTCAGAGTTTTGACGCTCTACAAACTATTTTCATCAATTTGCATCTTTTAATTTCCTCAACAAAACAAACACTTTAAAGATGCAAAGTATGTTTTAGTGGAAAACAAGAAAGAGAAACAGCCTAAACCGTCTGATTGTTCTTCTAACATTCACCCTGAAGTCAGCTAGAGGTGGAACTTCTGGACACTTTGTCCATTCTTTATGTCCAAATGTCTCCAAGTTCTTTAGATTGGACGGTGTGTCCAACAGTCTTTAAGTAAACCCAGGTCTCTCAGTTGGACTGGGGTCTGGGCTCTGACTGGACCATCCCAGGACCTTTACCTGGTCCTCTTTAAACCATTAGTTTTCTTCAGCTGTTCAGGGTCAAGGTCCTGCTGGAAGGTGGACCTCTGTCCCAGTCTCAGATCTCTTAAAGACCAGACCATTGCAGGCACAGCACTGGAGTGGTTCAGATTTTATCTCACTGATTAAACTTTCAGTGTCATCTATGGTGAACATGTGTCCTCTGCCCCTCTCATGTGAGGTCCCGCAGGGTTCAATTTTAGGGTCCCTTCTCTTTTGTTTTTATTTGTTTCCACTTGGGTCCATTTCTTGAAAGTTCAGAATGTCTCTTCACTTGTATGCAGATGATTGTCCGGTTTATGTCCCCCTTATGAAGGAGGACTCATTTTCCTCCAAACCACTACTGAATTGTCTCGAGGACTTAAGGACCTGGATGACTCTAAACCTCTTGCACTGGAATGAGAAGAAGACTGAGGTTTAGTTTGTTGGAACATTCACTGACACCCCCATGTAGATCTGCATTCCTTGACTCAACATATGAAGCCAGTGACAGACCTGGGGGTCAAAGATCACAGACCTGGGGGTCAAAGATCACAGACCTGGG
>NC_056514.1:40769528-40770680 GCF_014905685.2 Nematolebias whitei | reverse complement strand
AAGATCACAGACCTGGGGGTCAAAGATCACAGACCTGGGGGTCAAAGTGCATACTGACCTTAGATCAGGGCCGTGGTGCAGCCCAGCTTTTTTCAGTTAAGGCAGCTGGACGAAGTGAAGCTGATTGTTATTTGAAAGATGTTGAGACAGTAACCCACTCCATCTCCCCTCAGCTGAATTACTGTAACACACTTTTATTGGGGGGGGGTCAGTGCTGCTCACCTCCAGAGGGTCCAAAGAGCAGCAGCACGTCTTTAACAGGACACTTCAGGATTCATTTCAAAGTTATTTTATTTGTTTTGAAAGCTTTAAATGCTCCAACTCTTCCTCATCTTAACAAGCTGTTACACCCCCCCCCCCCCCCCCCCGGTTCTCTCAGGTCAGCTGATCCTGACGGTCTCATAAACTACTGTAAATCTTGGAGGGATCGTGTTTCTCTGCTGCTGCTCGTGAAGCGTGGGGCGACCAACATTCTGTTTTAAATCTCTCCTGAAGAACCAGCTGAGATGTTGATTTCACGTCAGTTTAATTGATTAAATTGATTAAATTGATTAAATTGATTTTCAACCGGGCTGTGTCTCTGTAGTTTCACTGACTGCAGTGTGCAGCTCTTCAGCTCCGTGTTTGTGTGAAGTTCTCTAAGAATGAAGCTGCTGAGGAGCGTTGCTGGAAAGAGCTGCAGCTTTTCCACGCGGCTCTTTTGATGCTCGACAAGAAAAGTGACTACGTGTTGATTACGTGTTGATTACGTGTTGATTACGTGTTGATTACGTGTTGATCGCCACGGAGTCGTTAATGGAGCTGCTTGTTTGGATTGTTCTTCCGAGCTGAGACGCTAATGAGCATCAAACAATAAAACAATAAAGTTGATTTGCATGTGGGCGGAGCCTTTATGTTCGTTACACTTCAAGATGTTTCAACAAACAACAGAAACCAACAATTAAAAGAATTTAACTTCAAATACGATGTTTAAAAGAAGTGACGTAAAGACTGGATGGGCTGCAGTTTTAGGATTCTTCTGCTCAGAACAACTCCTCCTTCAGTGATAAAACAACGAGGGGGGGGGGCTGCAGGTCGGCTCTTCTGGGTCCCCAGCATGACGTCATGGTTCTGATCCGAACTGTGACGTCATGGTTCTGATCCAAACTGTGA
>NC_056514.1:40752704-40759528 GCF_014905685.2 Nematolebias whitei | reverse complement strand
GTTGACATTCAGAGCAACAACAAGTTGACATTCAGAGCAACAACAAGTTGACATTCAGAGCAACAACAGGCTGACATTCAGAGCAACAACAAGTTTACATTCAGAGCAACACCAGGCCGACATTCAGAGCAACAACAAGTTGACATTCAGAGCAACAACAAGTTGACATTCAGAGCAACAACAAGTTGACATTCAGAGCAACAACAAGCTGACATTCAAAAACCCAATCAGAAATTTGTACATCTTTTCCTTTAATCTAACTCATCCATTCATCCTTTATCTTTATCTTTATTTACATTTTCATTTACATTTATAGCAGGGTGGCGCAACTGGCAGAGCTGCTGCCTCTCAGCGAGCAGGTCCCTGGTTCAAACACCGGTCCAGGGGCCTTTCTGGGTGGAGTTTGCATGTTCTCTCCGTGCATGTGTGGGTTTTCTCCGGGTACTCCAGTTTTCTCCCACAAACCAAAAACATGCATGTTAGGCTGACTGGTAACTCTATATTGTCTCTAGCAGAGAGAGAGAGAGTGAATGGTTGTTTGTCTCATTAGTGTCTCTGTCCCTGTGATGGACTGGAGACCTGTCCAGGGTGTCCCTCGCCCCTCGCACATTGATTGCTGGACATGGGCACCCGCGACCCCCATGACCCAAAATGGAAGAAACAAGTAAAAGATAATGGATGGATGGTTTCATTGGGGTCACTCATTGGAGAGAACATGCAAACTCCACCGAGAAAGGCCCCCGGACTGGGATTTGAACCAGAGACCTGCTCACTGAGAGGCAGCAGCTGATCCATAACTATACTGAATTTTATCCTTTAAAGAGTATGTATAAGCTTTACTTTTGAAACGTTGAGTTCAAACCATTTCCCGTTTATTGTTTAAGTTCTTTAGCTCTAAAATTGTAAATCCTGCAGATACGCTGACCTTAAAAGTTCTGATAGAATAAAGTAATCAACCACTGGTTGTCATGGGAATTCCCACCTTTTCTGAGCAGCAGGGGGAGGAGCAGAAAACTTTCATGCAGAACAAAACACAACCTAAAATATGAGCCTCAAAGTGCTGCTGAGTAAAACTGTAAGTTTCATCAGAAATATTCTTTGTCAGAGACAGAAACTCTTAATGGCATACATGTACATACTTTATTAATGTACAGCATTTATTTTAAGAAATGTGACCAGTAAGAGGGTTCCACCAGAGAGGTAATTGTTTAGCTGTCATAAACATCCAAGTTAATGTGTAGATTTATGGATAAAAATGTCAGGACTTATAAATTGGCTGCAACAAGCCTGTGAGCCCGGCTCTTTCTCATGATAATTAGAAATTATTTCAGAGATGCACTTTTATCAAACCCTGGTTTCACCGCAACGTTATCTGCTGACAAACCGGTCTTTAAAACAGCCGTGCATCCAACGGGCCCTCCTGTGTTCCCTGCAGATCCAAACAACCTGGTTTCTGCATGAAATCATAAAACCATTTGAAAGGATTTCAGCTGCAGGAGGCGGGCTTTGTGTTTTCTATTGAATTGCAGCAGAACCTTTGCTGTTGTCCCCACGCAGCAGAGGCTCTTTCACTGTTTAAACAGGAGTGTTGCGGTTTTAAAAGCCCCCGGTTCGCCCCTTCTCTGAAGAATTGCCGTTGTGCCTGCTTACACGAGCCGCTGGCAGATTTGTGGTGGCATATCTGACTTACAGCAGGAAATAAATGGGCCTTTTAAACAGCTGTCAGCCTTTGAGGAGAGGCGACAGAAAATGGCGAGGATGACCTTGTATTCATCAACAAGGAGAGGCGAGGAAAGACAGAGCCACGGGAACATTGTGATTCATGGACAGGATTTATCTCCACCCTTTAATGCTCCCAACAGAGCAGATCCTGACGTTCCTTCTCTTTCCTCTGCATGAACTCTTCATACAGAGTTCTTGAACATGTCAGTAGAAGAAGAGGCAGAGAGCTGGCTGGGCGTCCGCGGTGCTCTGACGAGGAGCCGATAAGATCTGGTTTGCTGTGTCAGGATGTCCTGTAAAACCACATTGCCCAGTCCTCCCAGGCCCGCTGCCCAGACCACCACGTTCCTCAAACATCGATGGACAAGTGGCGAACATGACGTCACCGTCTGAACTCACCTCCAGACATTTCATGGCCCTCTGTCCTCCGCTCCTTCAGGGTGCAGCTCCTGATGCTTCCAGCCGCTGCACGCTTCTGATTAATACAAATAAAACCCATCTAAGTCGTTTCTTGAATTAACTGGTGTTAAACGATCTTGGGTTTTTGCTTTTTCTTTGTGTAAATATGCAGCCGCAACAAAAGCCTCTGAGTATAATTACACTTAACGATCGTTAACTGAACCTCTGGCTGTTTGTACGTTTTGGGACAAACTTCCTGCTCGCTGCAGTTCAGCAGGAGTTGACGGCCACCAGCAGCAAATAAGACCGTCTAATTAACTCAGCGGACTCCACTGAGTGCAGCTCTGCTGGGTGCTGGAAGCAGCGGGTGGTGGAGGAAGTACAGGATGACTGGAGGCATCGAACCTGGCATCCACCTGCTGAGTCAGTCTCGAGGACCATGTCCTGCCGATGCGTCCTCATGGACCTTGTCCTGCTGAGGCATCCATGAGGACCTCAGTCCATCTGGATGAGCTTCAATGATCTCAAAGTGAGTGACAGAAACGCCACATTCTGTCATTGTTCTCAGATAATTGTAGGGTTTTGTTTTAAACACACAGTCAGGTTCTGCTGAGCCTATAAATAAAAGCTGTCTCAGTCTCTTGTGGTTCTGTGATGGTCTGGGCCATGAGAGCAGAGCTACAAGGGGTGAGGACCTCTTGTGTATGAAGTGAACTCTGATGCTGACGGTCTGGAGCGGTCTTTGCATTGTGGAGCACATTTCAGTTTACTTTAGATTCTCTGAACGTTGAGGAGGTCCGGTTCTTGTTCTGGTGGTTCACATCTGTGCCCATGATGTGAGTCTGACAAACACAGCAGCACGTCTTTGCTCAGCAGCAAAAGGTTTTGGTTTTGAAGAAGAAGTTGTAAATGTGAACTTTTGAACGGAAGAGCTCGTGGTTCACTACGGCCAGAAAAAGTTTGGGTCACGTCAGAAGGTTTCAGCACGAGCTGGAGAATATTACGTTTAGAAACAAAGTATTCAAGACCGTAATTAAAATTACAACAAGATCAAAGCAAGAAAAAACACAATAAAATAAGAAAAAAGTGTCGGCACACATTTAATTACTAAATCAGTTTTAAAGAAGTCAAGTTACTTTGACTAAAATAAGTTTTAACTTGTTTTCATATTTTAAACTGCACACGGTTAAAATATTTATAGACACTTCCACAACTACTGGTTAACCCACTATGAAGAATGTTAGTTAGCATGGTGTATAATATGTAATAAATGTATTTAGTTTACTATTTTTCCATTTATGATAACAACAAAGTGGGTAAATACCATAATTTCCAGATTTTAAGCCTCTACTTTTTTCACGAGCTTTGAACTCTTCGGCTTATTCAACGCTGCAGCTACAACGAGCTTCCTACTGCCAAAACCTTTAGCCTGGTCACACCCGGTCCATCACAGAGCTGCCCAGTACACGTTTAAAAATCTTTCTGTGTAAATATGTCATGTTGCAGCGTGAACACTCGTGCCTTGTAGACGAGCGCAGCCTGTATATGTTTTCTGTTTGTTATGTAGTGGGTGTGGCTTATATCCAGGTGCGCTCAATAGTCCAGAAATGACGGTAAATAAAGATAAGGGATGTGACAGAGTGTCGTTGCTCTGTCTCTGCAGGTGAAGCTTTAAGTCAGACCTCTAACAACTGGTTCGAACGTTCAGGCTGAGCTTCTTTATTTTTTCCAGACTAGTTCATCGCTGGTCCTCGTCTTTGTTTTCTACATATTTCCATTAGTCTCCTCAGGCACAACATTAAAAAACCTTTTTGCAGTAAATGTTTGTGTTCCTGAGTCCAACGCAGACGTTTATTCTCACCGCAGGATGCTGGTGATTCATTAAACATGAAACCTTTTTGTGCTGGAAGGTGCAGTTGAATCCCTAACTGAGCTCGTGGAGAGTCTTGACTCTGAGGTGTCCCTGCAACCATCATCGAGATGATTGTTTAGCTTTTTCACTCAGACGAGGAGAGAGTGGACCAGGAACAGGAAATGAGCGGTCCCTGTAGCTAACGGCTCCGTTATTAATGCTGCTCCAGGTGAAAATAACCCTGATGGATGATAAGTGTTCAACAGAAGGATGAGATAATTGGGAGGGAGGACAATTTCACCTCGTTAATTTTTTATTCATTGAGTTGTCTCAGGCTCATCTTGTGGACGTGGCCTCGTCCACTCGGCGCCATCGAAGGTCTCCGTGGCAACCAGTGATGGGGAAATTGTCCAAAGTCTGGGGGAGAAACATCTCTGACCTTCAGATGGTGTTTCAGCGGCGTTGAGAGGGAAATGAGCCGGACTGGTCAGGGACTCTCAGCTCTGTTGTGCTCTGAGTGTTTTTGTCACTCCAGACAGAAGTATCTCAAAACCTTCAGGCATGGACTGGACTTGTGTGGCTTTTTCATTTCTTCTCAACAATCACTTCACGGTGAACGTTTCAGGACGTTTAAAGCTTCACCGTTGTTGTTTTTCAGTCCGTGTGTTTGGTTCACAGATATACAGTTTTCTACTCCAGTCCAACAGGAGGCCATGAAGGACAAGTTTGTCAACTTTTTTTTTTTTTTTTTAAAGAGAAGTGTAAGGGATGACTCACCAATGGTTTGATCCATTACTTGTCCTTTTTAGTCTGTAAATCATGGAGGATCTAAATATGGACAAAATAGATGGCCCCGCTACCTCTGCTCTCAAAGCTGGACTGACCGGCTATAAGAACGTGGTGGGGTTGTAGCAAGTCGTCACTGGAAACATTAAATGAAGCAACTTTACAGACATGGACATCATGTCTGCGCCAGGCTGTTCTCATGACCTTGTCATAATCAGGGTTTTAGCAGAAGGTATTCATCCAGGACCTCGGTACACTGCCACCATGATAAACCACTACAACCTTACTGCAGAAGTCTTCTTTATCCTCAAATCCATCTTAGACCTATTATCTTCAAGACCTTGGAAAACCGTCTGCATTTTGACGATTTGTCTGATTGTATCATCGTCATCTAGTCTGAATGGACCTTAGTATCGTCTCAGAACAGGAGTCCTTGTCGTCTTTCTTCCTCTGCTCACATGTTTGTCTGTTTGTTGATGGCACCCTCTGATCTTGGAGGTGGTCAGACCAAGCAGACCTTCACCTTATGAAGCTTCTTCACAAAGGTATTAAAGTTAAACTGAGGGTCAAACAGATGGTGGGCCATCAGGTTCTCAGAGTCATGGACTAAAGAAGATGGTGTTTGGATTCCCGTCTGTTTGACTAGTTTGTGGTGTCTCTACGTTTAACGTCTGTCCTTTTAGTTTTGGGTTTAATTCATCAAAGACAGATTTTAGCATCATATGATGCGTGAGGTCTCAAAACTAAAGACCAGCCACGTGTTTCAGAACATCAGAGTCTGCAGATTGGACCACAGTCCACCTGAGCACCAGAACTCTAGAGAAACAGCAGCTTTGTCAAAGAACTGACTCATAGAAGATACATTTTTGTTGACCAGAAAAGTTTTTAAACACAAGAAACTCTGAAGTTTTTTGATCTAATAAAAGCTGGTGACCGTTTGAAGTCTGTAAAAATCTTCATCTTTTATTTAACAAATGGGTTTAAGAAACAAATGCCACATAAATACTTTATTTCTCAGGATGGTAGAGATTAGTCTGTTAGATTCACTAAAGCTTCATAAAACCCTGGAGACAGAGCTGGAAAAGGAGAACAACACTTTGTATCACTTAGTGGGACAGAACACTGATCTACACATTTCTCTACAAAAGGTCATGAAAGGAGTTTTCTGGGGTCAAATGTTTCAGGAAGTTCTATTTTAATTCCAGAGAGAAACATGGAAATACTCTTGTTCAAGATTTTATATACCATACTGCTTTATTTATATATATTGGAGGGAGGGAGGGAGGGAGGGAGGGAGGGAGGGAGGGAGGGAGGGACAGATAGTGGAGGGGTGGAAGGATTGAAGGATGGAATGATGGATGGATGGATGAAAGGATTGATGGTTGGATGGATGAATGGAGGGATGGGAAGCTAAGGACAAGAGACAGTGGTTCTGCACAGTACAGTACAGAGGATGGCATAAGGTCAAAGACTGGATGATTGATGGATGGATGAATGCATGGATTGATGTAAAGATGGATGATGGATGGGAGGATTTGAGGACAGGGTCTCGAGACAGGGTCTCTGTGGTCCAGAGGATGGTGTATGGTCAAAGAACGGATGGATGGATTGTTGTGGGTGGATGGATGGCAGGATAGTTGGTTGGTTGGTGGATAGAGGGATGGATGGTTGGTAGGACAGGGTCTAGAGACGGGGTCTCTGTGGTCCAGAGGATGGCGTGTGGTCAAAAAGTGGATGATTTATGGATGGATGAATGCATGGATGGTTGGTAAGTTGGGTGGATGGAGGCATGGGAGGATAGGGTCTAGAGCAGTGGTCCCCAACCTTTATTGTGCCATGGAGCGGTTTAATGTCAGACTATATTTTCAGGGACCGGGGTCCTACCCCAGAGAATCTTGGATAAAGTAGATGCCATTTCCTGCATTCTGGTATATTTGACAAAGGTTTATTACAGTAGATTAACATGAAACAAAAGATGTAAACTCATTATTGAAATGACTGCAAAGCGTTCGTAAACTGCTGCAGCTCTGCAGGTAAACCGCTGCAGCTCTGCAGGCAAACCGCT
>NC_056514.1:40750323-40752694 GCF_014905685.2 Nematolebias whitei | reverse complement strand
AGGCAAACCGCTGCAGCTCTGCAGGTAAACCGCTGCAGCTCTGCAGGTAAACCGCTGCAGCTCTGCAGGTGAGGGGCGTTCACTTCAGGACAACTTGAATTTGCTGATTTGTCAGTTATAAACATGAACATTAAAATAAACAAACATTTGAAATATATCAGTCTGTGTGTAACGAATGAATCTACAAGTTTCACTTTTTGAATGGAATTACTGAAATAAATCAACTTTTTCACAACATTCTAATTTTATGACCAGCACCTGTATTTCAAATGTACTTTGAATCACTTCATGTGTGATTTATAAGTGTATTCAGTGCAGGATCAGTTCTCATTTAATGAGTAGATCCCACAGCGGGGTCAGCTGAGCCTCCTCCTCCACCTCCTCCTCCTCCTCCTCCACCTCCCTGCTCCGCACTGATTCACATCAGATTGTTCACAAAAGCACAGGAACTTATGCAAAGTGCAAAACTTTAATTTGTGTTTTTTAATAAAATTGCCCATGACTTTGAACTTTTAGGGGCAGATATTTTTTTTAAGAGCAGAAGCAGAAACGTGAAGGACCAGCTCTGATGTGATGTTAGGAAGCTTTGTTTAAAATTATAGTTTATTTAGTTCAGTTTTACAGTCACTCTTTGTCAGGCGGGTTGAAAAATATGCAGTGACCCTTCAAATGTGCAGGTACGACCGCACACCTCCTCCTGTCTGCTCCAGACCAGCAGCTGAATTACTCCACCTGAACCGACACTGTAGAACTGATCTGCACATGCGGTGATTTTTCAAAATAAAAGTTGTTGTTCCAACATTTTTCAGTCAGGTCATCTGGACAGTTTCTTTTTTGTGCTGAAACGTTTCGCCTTCGATCCAGAAGGCTTCATCAGTCAAGGAAACACACAACAAACTGATTCTTCCCCAACAGCTTACTCCAAAGTGAAACAAACCAGTTCTGCTTGTGATAAGATGGTGTCTTTGGTACGCCCCCTCCTCCATTGCCGGCCCTCTTCCTTGTTGACAGTCGCGTCAAACTGGTTGAAAACAACAAAGTCCATGCTCAGTAATCCAGGTATACAATCCAACATTTTTCAGTCAGGTCATCTGGACCTGACTGAGTTTAACTCCATCGCAGAACTCTCATCTTGAGCAAGCATGTTGTGTGTTTCCTTGACTGATGAAGCCTTCTGGATCGAAGGCGAAACGTTTCAGCACAAAAAAAGAAACTGTCCAGATGATCTGACTGAAAAATGTTGGATTGTAAACCTGGATTATTGAGCATGGACTTAAAAGTTGTTGTTGTTTTTTTCTGTGCGGCCTGGTATAAATTGACCCACGGCCCGGTACTGGTCCGCACCCCGGTGGTTGGAGACCACTGGTGTAGAGACGGAGTCTTTGCAGTCCAGAGGACTAGATGATAAAAACTGATCAAAGTTTTTCACATCTTTTAATCCCAAATTTACTTTGATCTTTTTAGAAAACATTTTAATTGAACTAACCTGCACTTAGATCAAAACTCCTCAAAGGAAAATTTAACTTTTAATTAATTGATCCAAAAACTCAAACTCAGCACACAAAAAGAGCTTGTGTTTGTTTGTGAGATGTTTTTGTGCACGCTGAAAACTTAATGAGTTCCTCTGTCCTCACACGCATTCTGCTGGAATTATTCTGCCTGGATGCAAACATCACACTCACACACGAGTTTTATTACAAGTGAACTCGTCTCCACAGATGAAGTGTCTGTTTGTACTCGGACTGTTTTCACACTCAGATTTTCTCCTGACCTCAGGATTTCATTTGGATTCTTTACGTAATAATTCTGTTATAAACAGTCAAATAAAATGTTTGGATCTGTTCTGAGTCTGAGAGTCAAACCACATCCTGCGTTCACGGAAACATTTGAAGTTCTTCTCTCTGACTCAGACCTAATACCAGTACTGCTTTACTTCTAGTACTATTACTGCTTTACTTCTAGTACTATTACTGCTTTACTTCTAGTACTATTACTGCTTTATTACTAGTACTAAAACTGCTTTATTTACTAGTACTAATACTGCTTTACTTCTAGTACTATTACTGCTTTATTTACTAGTACTAATACTGCTTTACTTCTAGTACTATTACTGCTTTACTTCTAGTATTATTACTGCTTTATTTACTAGTACTAAAACTGCTTTATTTACTAGTACTAATACTGCTTTACTTCTAGTACTATTACTGCTTTACTTCTAGTACTATTACTGCTTTATTACTAGTACTAAAACTGCTTTATTTACTAGTACTAATACTGCCTTACTACTACTACTAATACAATTTTACTACTAGTACTAATACTGCTTTACTACTTGTACTAATACTGTTTACTACTAGTACTAATACTGTTT
>NC_056514.1:40748915-40750313 GCF_014905685.2 Nematolebias whitei | reverse complement strand
TACTACTAGTACTAATACTGTTTACTACTTGTACTAATACAGCTTTACGGCAGTGTGATGCTTGCCTCTGAGGCGGACAGACGGGAGGAGGAGGTGGAGCTGTGTGCAGGTGGAGCCTTGATGAGCCGTCCAGTTGAAAGCAGGCTCTGAAGGACTCCCAGTGCATGCTGGGAGGATTTTATGTCTCAGCTCATCCCCACCTGTAGGATCAGAGAGATTCAAAAACTGGCCTTCGTCCTGATGAGCTCCAACTCCTCCTCCGGTCCGACAGGTTTCTGTTTCTGGTATTAAGAACTGAAAAATGTGTCAACAATGATTACAGTACTCCCTCATTTATTGCTGCGGGTGTTTGGTTCCGAAGCCGCCCGCAGTAGGTAAATTCTGCGAAGTAGCGACGTTATATTTCTTTATTTATATTTATTTTAGTATTTATTTGCCTTCATGCTTGTTCAAGATGAGAGTTTAGTGATGGAGTTAAACTCAAAGCTGCTCCTCAGATAAATAATGTTCAATTATTATTTTTTATATGAATGTTTCTGTTCAGTCCCTGAGACGATTCTGTTGTGACTTGGAGCTGTAGAAATTAACTGAATTGAATTGATATATATATATATATATATATATATATATATATATATATATATATACTTTAAGGCTTTAGAAACCCTTCCCACACTCTTGCAACGTTCTAAACTCTTAAATCCAGTGGGGACTGGCTATTGGGAGCATCGAGACATTTCCCGGTGGCCTGACCCGCTCAGTGACCATCGAGGAGCCGGACCAAAGGCTCGGTTTGGGTCGCACTCCATTATTTTAAACAATCCATGTCCCTCACTCAGGTATCTGCCTCAGTGAAGGTCCCACAGACAGCGATGGGCAAAGACTGACCCCCCCGCCCCCTTCCCTTTCTGAGTGTCTGTCAGCAGAGCAGAGACACAACAGGTTGTGCACCTGCTCTCTAAAGCCTGTAATGACTCGCACACATGAGGGTTATATGTTCGCGTGCACATCTCTGTACGTGGTTGTTTAAACCTACGTCATTTCAACAACACACATACAGTATGTACAGGACTGCAGAGTAGCTACTGCAAAATTTTATATGGGGACTCACGAGGACAAGAAGACGTTTTGTGACCGAAACAATCCGACAGTCAGACGGTGTCAGGAGGGAAAGATGAGCCGCCAAGACACGAGAAGACACGAGAAGACACGAGAAGACACGAGAAGACAAAAAGACCAAATTAAAATAACAAACACGTTTTTTATTTGAAAAGAGCGAGACGAGCTGAAACGATAAATCAGAGTCCTGCAGATAGAGAGACAAAAAGAAGAGTCCAACATGTGAGACAGGGACGAACAGGACAGAGAGGAGACACGAGTCCAACATGTGAGACAGGG
>NC_056514.1:40748690-40748905 GCF_014905685.2 Nematolebias whitei | reverse complement strand
GGGACGAACAGGACGGAGAGGAGACATGAGTCCAACATGTGAGACAGAGACGAACAGGAATAAGTGGAGACACGAGTCCAACATGTGAGACAGGGACGAACAGGACGGAGAGGAGACACGAGTCCAACATGTGAGACAGAGACAAGGAAGACAGAGAGGAGACATGAATCCAACATGTGAGACAGAGACGAACAGGACAGAGAGGAGACACGAGT
>NC_056514.1:40743635-40748680 GCF_014905685.2 Nematolebias whitei | reverse complement strand
ACGAACAGGACAGAGAGGAGACACGAGTCCAACATGTGAGACAGGGATGAACAGGACGGAGAGGAGACACGTGTCCAACATGTGAGACGTGTGTTGTGTCTGTCAGGTGACCTCTGACTGATGTTTGTCTCGATGCAGGTGTCCACCAGCAGCTGGAGGATGAACGCTCTGACATTTACTTGTTTTAAACTGAAATCTGTTCCATCGCAGGTTTTTCAGAATAAAAGTGTTTCCTGTGTTGGATGTGAGCTGCTGGTTCTGGTCATTAAAGCAAGAAGAACCGATGTTCTGCAGTGTTTTTAAGACTCATGGTCTGTTTGACTTTAATGCGTACAGAACTTTGAGACAGTATGATTCAGATCGTTCCACAACACCTCGGCTTCTAAATTTACTCTGAAGCTGCAGCAGGAGGTGATTCATTTCTCTGCTCGTACAGTCGACGGATGAAACGTGAGCAGGAGGCGTTCACAAGTGAGGAAGAGGAGAGGAAGCCCGGCTGACATTCTGTCTTGGTTTGACCCGACGTCGGCTGTGTGTGACCCGCAGTGAAGGCAGAGCGATGTTATCTGAGCGGTTCTGCTGGGCTGGGAGCAGCTTCGTCACTAACGGGCCGGGTGTCTCTTAAATCTTTCTCACAACGTGACGCTGGAGGAGAACATCCAGATGAAGCAGGAGTTCAGAGCTGGATTTATGCAGAGATCTGTTGTTGAGCTCCTCAGGACAAGTCAGCATTATTTCATATGAACATCAACAAGTTACCTACAAATGACCTGAAATAAAGATAAACTCCAGGTCCTCGTGGGATTCTGGACAGAAAGATCTGTGATCTTTAAGCTGGCCAGCAGGGGGCGGAGCTTATGGCTTCAAAACAAATAGTTCATGGAAGTCAATGGGGAGAATGGCGCCACTTTTTCTTTAATTTGTGGTTTTATTAAACATGGCGCACTCTCTGCCGCAGGGCCATCGTCCCAGCTCGATCAGGTCAGTCTTTAATGTTCAGGTACCACCTGGTGGTCCGGTTTAGTCATGCACGTCACCAGTTGACCTGGTCAGTAGCTAAAGCGCCACCTCTGCTAAACGTTTACAAGAAAAAGTCATTTTCTAGTACCTGCTGGTACAAGCATGAATCCATCCATCCTGAGTGCGGTGCTGTTGTTTGGAAATGTTGGTTCGCAGGAGTTTTGTTCAAATCTTCACTTTACAGTTGAGTCAAAGAAAAGGTGAACACGAAAAAAGACATTCAAAGAAGAGTTTCAGAAACTTACAGCAGAACATAACCTTGTTGCTTCTCATACTCCGAGGTTGTTTGAGTCAGAAGCCAAAGGATGAAGATGGAAGTTAAACATAGATTTAGAAGATTTCAACGTAGTTTCACATTAAAAGTGTTTGGTTAACTTTAGGAAATCATTCCGTGTGAAAATAGAAAGTAAAAGACTCGACATCGCAGAAAAAGTCCCGTACATTTTTATGTCTCCACTGTTGCACTGAATTTTGAACAAAACCATCCCCTTTAACTCTCCTGCTGCCCTTGGGTCAAAACACCAAAGTTCATGAGGAGCCCACCAAAACCAAACTGAAGAAGTCCTTCAGATAAAAGACGAAACGTCTCAACAACAGAAGACACTATCCAGATGACCTGACTGAACATTGTTGGATTTATACCTGGATTATTGAGCAGTTTGGCCTGATCTGCCTTAGAGAATTGATGAGGGCGAGGGCGGGTCCTGGAGGCCATCTTATCACCAGCAAACTGTTTTTTCCCCACTCTGGGAGTGAGCTGTTTGTGAGATTCAGTTTAGTTTGGTGGGCTCCTCAGACAGAAGAAGTCCTTTGGATGAAGGATGAAACATCTCAACAACAAAAGAAACCGTCCAGATGACCTGACTGAACATTGTTGGGTCAAAATGACCCAGGAAAGTGACTCAGCGCGTAACAAAATGGTTTCAAAACATAAACTTTAAAAGTACCAAATCAGCACGTCTCAAATTACACTTTCAGCTCAAAAGACTCAAAAATGAAGCTGGTTAAAAACTGTCTACAAAACCCTGACCCTAAACTACCAACCAAACCCATCACCCGTGTGACGGCTTTACACGAGTTTACAATCTGTTCTTTGTTCACACGTTATCTACCATCCACCAGATAGACCATCCACCAGGTAGACCATCCACCAGGTAGACCATCCACCAGGTAGACCATCCACCAGATAGACCATCCACCAGGTAGACCATCCACCATGTAGACCATCCACCAGGTAGATTACTGAGCCTGCAACAGATTATTTACCACCATTTAACAATCTGAGGTTCACATAGTGAGTTCTTGTCCCTTTTAGAAACAACTGGTCTGTTTCTAGGGAATGGTGGCACAGCGGTTAGAGAAAGGGGACCTGTGATCGGAAGACTACTGATTCAACTCCCGTTACCGACAACATCAAAATGTGGGTGGAAAAGGAGAAGCACCCACACCTGCCTCCACCCTTATGCGCTCCACTCTGGGCCCTTGAGCAAGGCCCTTAACCCCCACCATCTACTCCCCTGGGCAACCTAGAGCAGCTCTCTTCTCCACACAGAGGGCTGTGGTACCTCAGTGGTCTATGGTTGTGTCAGGAAGGACATCCGGTGTAAAAATAATTGCCAAGTCTTCGTGTGACTTAGTTTACTGTGGCGACCCCTGAAGAAGGGAGCAGCCGAAAGAAGAATAAAAAAAGGTCTGTTTCTAGAAGACTGGTTGGATTGATAAGCTGTTAGTCAAAACAGTTTTTATGATTTTAGTCAGAGCCACTGCTCCTCTCTTCTCAGGGACTCTGGTCCTTCTCAGGGACTCTGGTCCTTCTCAGGGACTTTGGTCCATCTCAGGGACTCTGGTCCTTCTCAGGGACTCTGTCTCTGAACCTTGTTTTTGTCATTGGTCCCACTCAGGGACTCTGATCCTTCTCAGGGACTCTGGTCCTTCTCAGGGACTCTGGTCCTTCTCAGGGACTCTGGTCCTTCTCTGGTACTCTGGTCCTTCTCAGGGACTCTGGTAACAGGTTTTGTTGGTGCAGTAAGAAGGCTCAGTGGTCAGAGGAGTTCTGAACAGTTGTTTGAGTTGCCATTAACCAACAGTGACCTGGCATCGTTTTGGCTCTTGTTCTTATTTATCTACATCCCAGCACAGATGGGTGTGCAAGAACTGGAAGTCCTGGCCTGGATATACGTTGTCTTTATCCTGATCAACAGACTTCTAGAAACATTGTCCCCTCGCCACTAAATCAGCCGACTACAGCCAGTTTCCTAGATTACTTTGCAACCTGCTTAGTCATCAATTCCAGTGTGATTGCTAAGAAAACTCTTTGACCTGAAGAACTAAAACGTTCAAGTTTTACCATCAGCTAGCAGAGCTTTAAAGTACATCTGAAATTAATCCTTTTTCTGCCACAGTCTACATATCAGCTCAGTAAATCACTTGTCTTGTGTTCAGCTCAGCAGTTTCAAACGGCAGCTGCAAACTTTGACTTTGCTGGAGCTTTGTCCAGTTCCTAGCACTGCTGGTTTTATGTTTGTGTGTCTGCATTGTGTTTCTGAAGATGACCGAGTGTCTGCAAGAAGACGGCACCTCTTCATGTCTCCGATACGTTAACATACGCAGCATGATAATACCAAGGCTGTCTACTGCTCATGTTAAATAACTCTGTAGCATTAAAAACTTTAAAACATCACACTCTGTTCAGTTCAAGATGGCCACCAGAGCTAATCAGCTTTAGCCGACACAAAATGGTTAAAACGCAGTCAGTTCCACAGATAATGATCTCATATTTAGTGTGGTAGTAGCTGAGCATCTTCACCAGCACAAAGTTTGAGTACTATATAAAACTTTGGCATTAACTTTTGCATTTTAGCAAAATATCCACTGAACAGGTTTCAAACTTTTTTGATCGGTCTGTCCAGATTATTGGTCTGTTTGCAGACGATGCTGTGGTTTATGGACGAGCTGATTCTGAACTGCCAGCTGTGGTTTTCTTTACAGAGCTGTAAAAGAAGAACTGGTTCATTAGAACAGTTTAGTGTTTTTATCAGATTAAATAATTCCGGCTTTGAATTTTTTGGAAATAACAGAAGAGGTTTGATGAGTTAGTTTGACTATAGGAAGATTTTAGTTTCAAACTTGGGCCTGAAAGGCAGCAGGTGATAGATAATTCTTCAAAAAATACTAAGCCTCAAATTTAAAAATTTGACACAGATTTATATTTGAATTCAAGCATTAAGATATAGATTTATAAATTTTCTGAAGAACTCTAGATTGTCGTGTGTCAGGCATTCATAGACAGTTATTCTACATGACTGAAGAGTGTAAAACAGACGTCTGTTGAAAAGGAGCTGTTTGCTGGAGGTTTGTGATTTATCCTCAACATTACAGAGAATTTTAAATAATAGCAGGATTGTTTTTTCTTTGTTTGTATTCTTAAACATCAAGTTTTTCTGCTTGTCTTGAAACAAACTCATCGTCTGAAAGTGCAAATCCATCCTGAGTCAGTTTCTCATTGAGTTTTTCAACCAACCGAGACATAAATCAGTGGCTCCCAACATCTTTCACGTTTAAACTGGAACTCAAGCAGCGTCTGTTGCAGAATACATCAAATCATTTTTCAACACGACACTCGTTTTGTTGCACTTGTTTGATGAAAACTTTGGTTGCTGATTCGTGAATGTCTGACTGCTTTGTGAAAAAAAAAAACCTTCTGTTTGTCAAACTTTCTGCTCTGACAGGTCTCCAACCTGTTACCATGTGTGCTAAAATAGACTTAGTTCAGAAACATTTAGAACAGCACGGTTTGTCTTCTTGTCTGTTTTGTGTCTGAATCTGTGGAGCAACAGGCGAGCTGTGTTCCCTTTACATCCCTCTGTGGTCCTCTACATCCCTCTGTGGTCAGATCAAACTGTGGTCCCTCTACGTCCCTCCGTGGTCAAATCAAACTGTGGTCCCTCTACGTCCCTCTGTGGTCAGATTGAGCTGTGTTCCCTCTACATCTCTCTGTGGTCAGATCAAACTGTGGTCCCTCTACA
>NC_056514.1:40739471-40743625 GCF_014905685.2 Nematolebias whitei | reverse complement strand
CTCTACATCTCTCTGTGGTCAGATCAAACTGTGGTCCCTCTACATCTATCTGTGGTCAGATTGAACTGTGGTCCCTCTACGTCCCTCTGTGGTCAGATCAAACTGTGGTCCCTCTGCATCCTCACAACTTAATTTAAATAAGCTCGAGCCTGCAGCTCCGTCTGCTGCTTCTTTATTCCTGCGTCTCCTAAACCTTTTTTTTTTATATATTTTGCCCATTTGCACTTTGAAGGAGTGGTTCTGTTTGACCCAGTGGGTCAAGCCATGGCTATTAAAAGCAGTCCAGTGTGAAAGTGCTGGACCTCTGCAGCTCACCAATAGTTTTGTGCTCTACAGCTGTGTTTATTTCCAGAACCACTTCCTGTGAGAGTCACGTGAGTGTCTGGATCCCAGCAGGGCTTTTCTGGTTCAGTCTCTTGTGGTTGTGGAGGTTTGGACCACTCTTCTTTCCATCAATGAAGGTTCTGATCAGTTCTCTGAAGCTTCATCACAGCATTTCAGTCAGGTTTAGGTTCTGGACTCTGGACCTGTGCCGCTCCTTCGCTCTGTTCTTTCTGACCCGTTCTGTTGTAGATCAGCTGCTGTGTTTGGTGTCATGGTCCTGTTGGACCCAGTTTGGTCCAAACTTGAGGTGTTTAGATGGACTCTAGAACCCTTTGGTCTACAGAGGAGTTCTGGTCCACTCAGTGACTGAAGTAGCCCAAACCATGAGCCTCCTCCGCCGTGCTGACAGCAGGAGGAGCTCTTTGTGCTGACAAGCTGTGTTTGTACCCAGACATGCTGCTGTGCGTTGTATTTGGTTGTTAAGTGATATTTCTGATCAAAATGTTTTATTTTTCTGTCGGTCCGTCCAGAATCTCTCGTCTGTTTGCAGACCACTGGTTTACGGACGATCTGATGCTGAAGCTCCAGCGATGCTGTTGTTGTTTGTAGAACTGTAAAGAAGGATCACATTTATCATTAAATCAGTAAAGCTGTTTTATCAGTTAGATGAAATGTGTCCTGTTCTGAGACATCTGTAAAATCAGAAGAGGTGACTACAGGGTGTGTTTACCAAACATCTGTGCACCCCTGGAAAATTTGATTTGTTTTATTTGTTTCACCTTAATTTATTTGATCATATTTAATTTATTTATTTTGCCATAAAACATGAATGAGTCATTCAGGCCTCCTTTGATCTTCACAACGTTCGACTGACGGGAGTTTTAGTTTGTCCCATTCTGTTGCTGATCTTTCAAATCCAGGCCAGCCGATGGGCGACAAACACAGAATGTTTATTTTAAAAAAGCTTTTAGCTTCTAAAACTAAAGATTAGGCAGCAGTGAGCCGGTTGTAGCAGCTGCTGCATCTTCAGTTTACTTGTTAATTAAGTGTGCAGTCATGGCCCGTTCATGTTGTTTGGTGCTCGTTAACATCAGTTGGATATTCAGTCCATCTGTACTTGGGTCATATGTTGTAACAACATCACAGATTTCTTATAGGAATCATTTTACAACAAAATAATAAACCAAAACTGAGAATGCAGATTAAACCTGAACTGTAGAGAAGTTAGCATGTTAGCGTAGCGCTTTGGGCCTGTAACCCTCCTGATGCTGAACAGGAGAATCATCACAGAAGTCCACTTCAGTCTTTTATTTTATCGTTGTGAGCTGAAAACCTGAGAATCTACACCAGGATCCTAAAAGATCCTAAAAGATCCTGACAGAACCGTTCCTGTTAACCTACTGTCTTCAGTCTGAGAGGTTTAACAAACTGTACCTGCAAAAATAAAAAATAACTCCCAGAAAGTTCTGTCATCATCTACAGTACAGTTAGAGGTTTCAATCAGATCAAACTGGTTGTTAATCCAGCCAATCAGATATTTCTTCTTCTGTGGTTTCCACCTCTGAAGCTCTGATTCCCATCACTCCGCCTCATCTTTATCTCCTCATCACACACAGGGTCCAGAGAAGCTCCACAACCTCCTCACCAGAGGAGGATTCCTGCTATCTCTCCATCGGAGTAAATCCATCTGACAGCTTTATGTTCGGTTAATCTGTTTCTAGTTCTGCCCGTAGGTCCGGTTCCGCCCCAACCGACTGAAGGCGGCTGGTTCTGAGAGGTGGGAGCATGTAGGAAGGTTTTACCATCAGAGCCGGGACATTTCTGTGGATCTTTTCCCAGTTTCAGCTTAAAGAGGCAGCGTGGGAGCGTTGACTTCCTGTGATGCAGCTTCTTCTCAGCTGTGGTCATGATGGGCGGGCGATCATGTATCTGCCCGACTGTTTGTTTCTGAGAGCAATCAGTGAATCCACATCACCTGACCAGCCCATTTCAACATGGCTGCCACAGCCAAACGACCTTAGTTCCAGGTAGTCAGTTAAATTTGGCGTGGTAGTAGCTGAGTCAACCCCAACACTCTCACTGAGCTGCAACTGATCACACAAGATCGTAGGTACAAACGTTCACCTGAGGCATGACGAGCGACGCTAACAATGCTAACGATGCTAGTTTACCTGTATCAAGTACTGTCTAAACGTTTAGCGCTGGACTGCTGAAGAAGCTAAAATTAGGTTTGTAAAGATAAAAGAAGCTGAACACTCATCGAAAGAAGCTAGATTGAAGCTTATCAGTAAAAGTTTAGCCAATAGTACAAAATGCACTCCTCAAATGTAGCTAAAGATCAGCTAAAAGGTAAATGTGCCAATAGGCTAACTAAAAGCTAAAATTAGAAACATTGTAATTTCAAAAGACGAGCCAAAAGATAAACTAGTAGAACATCAGTTAAAACCATCAAATCACTTGATAACATTTATTGTAGCTAAAGCTAAAAGTAGCACAAGGAGACAGCTGGTGTCAGAAACAGCTGTAAATGTCCCACTGTCCCTCTGTCCAACACACTGAGGGACACATGCCAAATGTTGTCCTACACAAACAAAATGGACACAAAGCAACACAACGTGCAGCAGAAACTTTGAATCTCTTTTGTTTTATGTCCACGTCTTAAGTTTGATTTTCTTATTCTGACCCTTTATGTTTAAATTAAAGTGGAAAAGTCAAAAATAACGAGGAAGTCGTGTGGGACGTCTGAGGACCGGATTTAAGGGTTCCTGACTCTGAGGAGGGTCGTAGCTGAAGCAGATCCTGAGGCATTGGTTCTGAATCCCTCTGGGTCCGGACCAGTCTTTAAAACCTCAGGTTGTTCTGAGAGATCCTGAGGACAGAACAGGACAACTGACTGGGGCCTCTAATGAAGGTGTTGCTCCGGTCTGTTGTGGTGAAGAAGGAGCTGAGCTGAAAGATAAACTGGTCCATCTATGTTCAAACACTGCCCCTGTGGTCCTGAGGTCTGGATCAGGACTGAAAGGACCAGATCCTGGATCCAAGCAGATGAGATGGTCTTTCTCTGCAGGGTGGCTGGACTTGGCCTCAGAGATGAGGTGAGGAGCTCCTTCATCTGCTGCTCCTCCTCATCAAAAGGAGTCAGCTGAGGTCTGATCAGGATGTCTCTCTGAATGAGACCTGAAGCAGACTCAGAACGTTCTGGACGGGTCATGAGTCCTCTGGACTCAGAACACACCAGGATCCTCCAGGAGATGCTGGAAGATCTGAGGTTTTAACCTTCGTGTTCTTCCTGAGTGGAGCAAGATGTTTGTTTTTGTTCTTACTGCTTCATTTTAACTGGACTAAATTGTAAAGCACTTTGGTCTGCTTTGGTTGTTTTTATGTGCTATATAAATAAATGGACGTTGAGTTTCCATCCTGGACCTGGTACCTCCCAGACCCCGGCAGAGGAAGACTTCTGCAGGGCCGGAGCTGTAACACCTGATGTGTCAGACCTCGTCAGAACGAGCAGCTGATGGTGTGGCCGACAACAAATCCAGGTCCAGAAAAAGATCTGGGATCACAAAATGACTCAGAGGTTTGAAGATTTAGGATTTTTTTTACTGAACAAAACAAAAAACAAGAAGAATCAAAATAAGTTCACAGAGAAGAAAGCACGAGAGCGACGCTGTCGTTAGGACTGATTGGAAATCAGCGGCGCAGCAGCCGTCTGGCTGATGGGGAAACAAAGACGACGATTAAAGTCCCGCTAGCATCGCTAATGACACCAAGATACCCAGCATGCCCCTGGGCGTGATGTCAGGATACCCAGCATGCCCCTGGGCGTGACG
>NC_056514.1:40717165-40739461 GCF_014905685.2 Nematolebias whitei | reverse complement strand
TACCCCTGGGCGTGATGTCAGGATACCCAGCATGCCCCTGGGCGTGAGGTCAGGTTACCCAGCATGCCCCTGGGCATGACGTCATGTTACCCAGCATGCCCCTGGGCGTGACGTCCAGCTGGGAGACCAATAAAAAGCAGGATGAAGCTTCACTGCGGACACTCTATCAACTGCAGTTTGAGCTGCAGCTCGTCAACTCCTGTTTTCCTGTTCTTTATTGTTGTGTGTTTTTAAAAACTTTTACAGACTGGGTGTTTTTTTTTTTTAGCTGTTCTTTTATCAAAACATTTGGCACATTAGGAAAATGGCTGACTCTTACTTTTGGATAGCTTTTCAGTTTCTTCAGAAACGTTCTTGTCTTTAAAACCTTCATCGAACCGGCTTCCTGTGACAAGTCGTGGTTTGTGTGGACACTTTATGGACGTTCCTGTGCTGCATTTTCTTCTGCCTGCTGTTGGACAGCGTTTTGAACCATCGCCTGACCACCAGGCTGTGGGAGGTAGGGGTGCAGGAGGCGCAGCAGCACCCACTGATGGATGCCAGAGGACGTGCATGTCCAAGCATGTAGTTACAGAGTTGAAGCAAATTCAATATTCAGATGTTTTTAATTTCATTACTGTCTGTCTGCACCCACTACACAAGTGGGCGGGTTAGCATTAGCTCCGCCCCAAACTGAAACACGTCTCCACGGCAACGCAAACACTGCACGTCATCAGACAGGCAGACAGAAAGTGAGCGTGTAGATTTATGTTTCTCTGCAGAGTTTTATCAACATCAAGTCAAAATAAACTCAGATCTGCTGCTTTACAGATAAAGATCTGATCCATGTGGGTGTTGGATCATTTGTTTCTCTTGTCTGCTTCATGACGGGTTGTGCTTTTATTTAGCTCAAACAATCGGTGCAGGCGAGCGATGGAGCTGCACGAGCAAACTAACAAAAACCCACAGACTGAGAGCGACACGGAACCAGAACCTGTTCCACGCTCTGATCACACATAGACATTTTAGATGATTCTCCAGAAACTCTCTCTACTCTTCAGCTCCTTGTGGTCCGACCTGAGCCTCAGACCCGAGACCTCCAACTGAATCTGTCCCTGCTGAGTCCATGCAGCTGATTCAAGTCAATTCAGTTCAGTTTATTTATAAAGCTCCAAGTCACAACAGAAGTCGTCTCAGGGACTGATCAGAAACATTAATATATAAAATAATAATTGAACAGAAACATTCATCTATAAAATAATAATTTAACAGAAACATTCATGTATAAAATAATAATTGAACAGAAACATTCATCTATAAAATAATAACTGATCAGAAACATTCATGTATAAAATAATAATTGATCAGAAACATTCATCTATAAAATAATAATTGAACATTATTTATCTGAGGAGCAGCTTTGAGTTTAACTCCATCACTGAACTCTCATCTTGAACAAGCATGAAGGCGACAGTGGAAAGAAAAACTCCCTCATGAGGAAGAAACCTTTAGCAGAACCAGGATCAGGACAAGAGGACCATCTGCTTCGACCGGCTGGGTTTGGTAGGAATAGATACACAATGGCAGGTCAAAAATCACATGTTCAGATAGAAATAGTATCAAATGAAAAATATTCAATTTTAACAATCAATTTAAGGAAATGTGGTCAATTTGTCCTCTAGTAGTCTAAGTCTATAGCAGCATAACAAGCCGACCCTAACTATACATCACTACAACCTAGATGTTTTTAATGCCATTTTCTTTCATTTGTTCTTCTCAGTTTTTATGTTTTTTATGATTGTCTACTGTTGTCATCACTCTTTGTTAAATCAGGTCTCTCTTGTAAATGACCCCAGAGGCTCAATGAGACTAACCTGTAGACATAAAGGTTGAATGAACAGAGTTTATCAAAAAGGAAAGACTTACAACTGGACCATGTGTCAGCCTCACGGACAGAAACTGGAAGTTGTTTCCACAAGAGAGGAGCCTGAGAACTGAAAGATCTTCCTCCCATTCTGCTGCTGGAAACTCTAGGAACCACAAGTAAACCTGCAGTCTGAGAGTGAAGTGCTCTGTTAGGAAAATATGGAACAATAAGATCTGTAATATAAGATGGAGCTAGGTTGTTGAGAGCTTTGTAGGTAGGCCTGTCACGATAACAGATTTTACTGGGCGATTAATTGTCTCTGAAATTATTGCGATAAACAATAATATTTTTGACAATAATTAGTCATTATTGTCAAATTTAAGAAGAAATGTTGTTTAATTTTGTGTGTAGTACCTTTTTTGACCACTGGATGGCAGTATAAGACTGTTTGAACAGAAGGATGGATAGTGAGGGAGCGAGCAGCGTGTCTCTTTAAGAACAATGGGAGGGAGGCCCCTTGACATGACATGGGCTGTCTCATTCCTGTTTTTTGGTTCTCTAAATGGCGGATGCTCGGTGTGGTTTGAGCTCTTTAGAATTTTTCACACAAAGCTTTTAATAAAAATCAGTAAACAAGTTCTCAGATTCTTTTTTCAGAGAAAAACAACTTTTTACACAAAGGCACGAGTTTCAACCGTGAATTTTGGAGCTTCGACAAGACGGACGTTTTTTCCTGAGGTCGGCCTGTTAGCTTAGCTGCTTCTAACGATATAAAAACATGATTTTTGACGGTTAAAACTGATTTTAAAGATAAAGGGAGGGGTCAGTGAAGAACCAGAGTTGAGCCTTTTGTCCTCCAGTGTCTTCAGTAGAAAGAGAGACACAAATAAACGATAAAGCTGATAAATGAAAATGAGGTTGATAATGTTCATTCATCATGTGATTAATTGATCATCTCTACAGGTCTAGTTGTAGGTCAGAGGTAAGATTTTGAATTCAATTCTGGACTTGGCAGGGAGCCAATGGAGAGAAGCTAAAACAGGAGAGACATGGTCTCTCCCACTAACTCCAGTTAAGTGAATAATTTAGAGAAACCTGCTTCAGTTCTGGCTGTTACTTGTGAAAACTTTAATCCAGCAGCGCGTCGTGATCTTTTTGCACATTTTTCTTTCCAACAACTTTTGTGTGAATGTTTAAGAAGCATCCACTCTACAGTGATCCGTTTTTATTCCGTACGTTTTTCAGCATCTCTCTCGTCCCTCACTTATCATCTATTTCCACAAATCATAAATCAAAACATTCAGCTCTTTCAGGACATTGCTGCTAGGACTTTTAATATTGGTGCCGCTTTAGCTTTTTGAAATATTTAGCCTTTTCTTTTTTCTCATAGAAAATGAACTGAGCTCATTTTCCATCCTTCAAATCTTTCGATGTGTTTACAACCTTTTACTGCTCCTTTCACATTTTGTTCTACTTCAGCTTCTTTCAGCAAATTTAAACTTTTTTCAGCTACTTTCAGCTAATTTCAGCTGATTTTTCAGCTGTTTTGTTCTCCATTTCAGCTATATTTCAGCATGTTCATAGATAATTTCAGCTGTTTTTCTGTGCTCTTCAGCAATAAGCACTCACGCTGCATGTTGGCAGTAAATTCAGTGTCTCTGGTGCATTTAGTTTGGTCCCTCTCTCTTTTAGCACCGGTTATATAACCAGAACCTGTTTGGGTTTTTCTGAAAGCGTATTTATCACACTTCACATTTCAGCCTTTTTCACAGCAGATAAAGCTGCTTTCAGCCGAGCCCCCGTTCCTCTGTGGGGTGAGGGATGGTGAGAGACGGGTGATGGGGTGAATAGACCTAAAAAAGAACCTGTTCATTTATCAGCCACACATCTCTTCAGATAACGAGCTGAGCTGCAGAACAAAGCCGACAAGGTCGTCGTCGTGTGACGGTTGTCCGTCCACCGGTTGTTTTTACGTCCAGTTCGTGTTTGGAAGCTGACAACCGGAGTCATCAACAAAAAGATGCAGCTCAAACATTCAGCTGATTTCACTCATTTAATTTACAGCTGACAGAAACAAAGGAGCTCTGACAACAGGAAGAGCTGAAGAATGAACAGTTTCACTCTGAAACCTGTTCATTCACGAGACGTCAGCTGCTGGAATCAAACACGACTTCAAACACTCTGCGTCCTGTCGGACTGGACCCGAGCTTCAGTGGTACCGGGTTTACTGGTAAAAACGAAATCCTGACTTATTTCATGCAGCGGCTTTTACAGATTTAGTTTCAGTAAAATCCAAAACACAGATATGGATTTCTGTTTCTGTGTTGAGAAGCTGCAAACTGTAAATGTTTTACTGTAAATGGCTGCAGAACGTGTATCAAACTGAAGGCCCATGGGCCAGATCTGGCCAGTGTTTGCACAGTCCCAAGGACGATGATGATGTCATCGCTGTGTCAGCATAATATTGGTGTCCAGCTGAGTCTTGTTCTCTGTGCGTCTTTTACAATCTAAACTACTTCTGCAGATCTAGCTGTTCACGTATCAAAACCTTCAGCTCGTTCAGCTGATTGGTGCATTTTAATGTACAGCAGTCCCTCGTTTAGTGTGGGGGTCCGTCCACAAAGTAGGAATAGTAGTACAAGTAGTAAGTAGTAGTTTATTTTAAACCCTTCCCACACTCTTGCAATATTCTAAACAATGACTCCAAACTCTAAACGCTCTAAAAGAGCACAGCATCTCATGACCTCAGCTCTCTGCCACAGGCTGCACCCTCGGCCACGCCCACTTCTCCACTGCAAAGCGGAGATATGACATGCTGCTGCAGTGTGGGTGCTAAATATTTTAAAATAATGTATTTTAAATAAATCCATGCCGATCGTGCGATTCATCCATCAATCAGCCAATTGTGTGTCATGTTCAATCTTATTTTGAAAAACCGTGATAGAGTGAGTCTGTGAAAAATGAACCACAAAGTAGCGAGGGACTACTGTATTTAATTTAATTTTATATATTAAATATATTTCAAATTCAATTCAAATTCAAAAATACTTTATTAATCCCAAAGAGAAATTATTTTATTTATTTTATTATTAATTTATTATTAAAATATTATATAATATAAAATATGTATTATTATTAAATTTATTATTATTTATTTTATTATTTATTATTTAACTTTGTATACATATTATTATCCTGTAGAAATACATAAATATATATATATATATTTTAATGAACCTTGGTCTCTTTTGCCTTATTCGCACAGGATTAGTTTTACCTAGGGACCACGTACTATTTGTAATAATTACAGAGATTGTCTGTTGTTAATCCCGTGTGAATTGGCCATGTCAGTAATTTATAAAGTAACAATTCCCCCACACATAACCTCCTATATGTTTCTGAAATCCGAGGTCCTGTGATAATACTAATCCAATATGAATAGGTATCTCTGTGAGTTTGACAGAAATGGGCAGGATCTGATACATAATGAGGTGTTTTTGTTTCCTGGGTGCGTTTTTGTTTGCTTTTGGCAATGGAGGCTGCGTTGGAGTGCATAGGTTCTAAAACTGCACCGCTCCAGGTGGCTGCATGTTGGAGCAGCTCTACTTTCATTCTGAGATTTTGCTTTAGGAAACTTTAATTCCTCTTGTTCTGGATATAAATCACATTTTTTGGATGATTGTTTCCTCTGGTATCAGATGCTGTGCAGCTGGAAGGATTTTTACTGAAACTTTTTTAGTTTTGGACATTTGTTATGATACGTAACCATGGCAACAAGGCAGTTTTCTACAACCAACAGCAGCTGATTAACATCTCAAAAGCTCAAATAATATCTCAACTACAGCCCCAAATCTCAAATGAGTTGAAAAGGATGTTCTGTGGATGCATTCTCATCTACCTGCCAGCTGTGCTCGAGTGCCTGACCACTGAGATCCTGGAACTAGCAGGAAACACGGCTCATGACAGTGGAAGGACAGGATCGTCCCTCGGCACCTACAGTTGTCTGTCCACAGCGACGAGGAGCTCGACAGACTGCTGGGAGGAGTGGCCATCGCTGTGGGAGGAGTTCTGCCAGCATTCAAGCGCTCCTACAACCCGGGGGAACGGAGAGGCCAGCCGAGTCTGGGTGGACGGATCGGACGGCATCTGCAGCCAGTTTCTTAGGATCCACTGTGGGATGGACCTTTACCAGAGATCCTTCCTGTCTACAGCATCAGCATCTATAACATCTCTTAATGAAACGAGGATAACGAGTTACAGCAACAAATAATTAATCTCTGGGATTAATAAAGTGTTTTTGAATTGAATTGAATTGAATAAATAACCTTTTGTGTCCCAGACCAGCAAAAGCCTATCAACTCGTAATGGTAGAAGACGGTAACGGTGAAGAGAAGGAGCAAAATCAAATACAAATGGTGGCTCACATCATGCATTGCTCTGTGTGGTAAAAATCATTTTCTTCTCTTTGTGGACTACAGCTGACTAGCGCTGGCAGTAACTGCACCGAGCTGTGCCCATAGCCTGAAAGTAGTTACGCAATACACAGCAAGTTAACATCATAGCCGGAAGATGTCCGTAAATTTCAGCTAAATCTCAGACTTTGCGTCAGAAGTGGCGAATGTGTCGCATGAAAAGCAGACGTTGGGGAGTAATTTATTTATTACATGTGGTCCCAGGTAAAACTACTCCCGTGTGAATAGGGCTTTTGAAACCAGCTGAGTGGCTCTGTTTTGTTTTCTTATGCTACTTTTAGCTTCTAACTAGTCTTTGGCTACTTTTAACTTTTAGAAAAGCCCTTTTCCTTTTTACCCTTTGATGCTTATAGCGACTATTTAATTTTAGCTTTAAGTTATTAGCCTTTTGTTACGTATGCTACATGGACTTTTAGCTAATAATTGGCTTTTTTTAAGGCTAGCATTTTGAGATTTTTCACTTTTAGCCAAGTATCAGAAAGTTTCACTTTCAAAGAAATGAACTTGAACGTTTCTAAGCTCAATTAAAAAAAGTTATGATCATGATCACAGTATTGATCCAGATAATCAGCTGTATCTGAAACCGAACAGCAGCCAGAAACACGCAGTTAAAGGCGTCAAAGGCATATGGTAAAAATTTAAACTGGCTCAACCTGACGACTGAATTTAAAATGCTCTAAAGTGTTTGTCTTTTTAACACGTGCGCGCGCACACACACACACACACACACACACTCAGTCTTATCTGCCGGCTCTTGTCACACACTGATGCGAGTCGGAGTTTTGAAATTCAAACGTGTCAGACTCCCGGCAGACAAATTGATGCCACCCAGCTCGTACAGACTGGAAATAAACCGAGAAAAAATCGGCACCTCCGGTAAAAATCGGAGCATGAAGATTCTAGAGAACAGACACGTGTTTTTTCTTCTTCATCCTAAACCGGTAATAGCATCATTTTTCACATCAGAGCCAGTGTCCCCTCTCCTCTCTCTGACACACGCACGCACGCACGCACGCACGCACGCACGCACACACACACACACACACACCTGTGAGCCCCTTGTTAATCTCTAACAGAAAAGTGATCTGAACTTCAGGCTGTGATCGAGTTTCTGATTCTTTATATTCATTTGTTCTGTTAATGTGCAGCAGGAAGTTCAACAGGAAGTTCAACAGGAAGTTCAACAGGAAGTTCAACAGGAAGTTCATATTAGCTTGTAGCTATTATGTTTTAAATTTTGTTTTTAGCTACTGTTCTGATCATTTTAGCTTTCAGCTGGACTTTTGCTAGTTTTAGCTTTTAGCTAATATTTTGTTATTTTAGCTTTTAACTTAGTTTTTTGCTGCTCGTTACATAATTTAAAATGTTTTGTAACATTTTGATAGTTTTGTGTATCTGTAAATTTGTGCAACATTGTGTATCTGTTCCTACCAAACCCAGCCGGTGGAAGCAGATGGTCCTCTAGTCCTGATCCTGGTTCTGCTAAAGGTTTCTTCCTCATGAGGGAGTTTTTCTTTCCACTGTCGCCTTCATGCTTGTTCAAGATGAGAGTTCAGTGATGGAGTTAAACTCAAAGCTGCTCCTCAGATAAATAATGTTAATTATTATTTTATATGTGAATATTTCTGTTCAGTCCCTGAGACGACTTCTGTTGTGACTTGGAGCTGAAGAAATAAACTGAATTTAATTTAATTTAATTTTAGAATTTAGTTACTGATCTGCTGGTGTCGTCTTATTGTTCAAATAACCTTAAAATGTAAATACTTTAGTAAATTTAACATTTATTTGAGCTAATTGTTGCTTCTCCTCTGTTCATTTAAACTTTCCCAGTTCAGTTTTAGCCTCCTCAGCAGCCCTTCAGCGCCCTGCTTTACTTATTTTATTTTTGTTTATCTGTGTTTCTACCAGAACAACAACAACAACAACAATCCTCATTACGTGGAGCCGTGTTACAGCCTGATGTTTGGCTCCTGACCACACGAGCCAAAGAGCCGGTGTGTTTTCTTTTAATCTTCAGCCACGAGCTCACAAGGGAACTCTTCCTCTCCCACGGTGTCAGCTTGTACCGGAGCGGCCATGTTTGGCTCCGCCCGGGGAATCAATGGCCCATTTTGTCTCTGGCCATATTGTGTCTGAGAGCTAATCAGCCACCGAGGCCCCATTATGGAGGCAGGCTGAGTGCACACGCACACACGCACGCACGCACACACACACGGCAGCGGCGGCTCAGGAGAGAGAAGCTCCTGAGGATTAAAACAAAGAGAAGCATCAGCAGGATTGTAGGACGGCAGAGCAGAATTAAAGCAGCCGGCCGTGGCGTTGCATACAAATGTGTGTCTGCAGCTCCATCGCTGATCTCCTAGCAACTGAGTGGGCTCTGAATCCCAGGTCCACTGCGTTCAGACGGAGGTCTGTACCCATCAGTCCATCAAGCTGCAGCTTTAAGGAGATGCAGGCTGAGCTTATCTTCAGGTGCATCCCAGATGTCTTCGTCTCGGCCGATTGATGCAGGCGTAGATTAAAGGAGCGCGGTGCGTTCGGACGTCCTGCTTAATTCAGCAGGTGTGTGTCTGCGTTCATATGTGGTGACGGAGACCAGCGCTCAGTGAAGTCCTGCCTGAAGCACAAACACTTTTGTTCTGCTGCAAACATCATTTGGAAACTAGAATCACTACAAGATGATGTGAATTATTCAGGACAAATTGATCAATTAATCTTCAGTCGGACATCATAGTTGATCAGTTCTATCGGTTCATGTTAATTAGGATGGTTTAAATCATATTTAATTGATAGATTCCAATTTGTAAATGTAAATAATGAATCTTCCATCTTCATACACCAAAGTTAGTCATGGAGTTCCCCAGGGTTCAGTGCTTGGACCAATACTCTTTACCTTATACTTCCATTAGGTAAAGTTATTAAACAATATGGGATAAAATTCTATTGTTATGCTGATGATTTATATTTGTCCATGAAAACTGATTAATCCATCCAGTTACTTAATTACTGTACATTTTAAAATGAGTTGTTCCTTTCCACTGTTGCCTTTGTGCTTGCTCAGGATGGGAGACTGACAAAAAGTGAAGCTCCAACAAGTCTGCTGGCTTACTTCCTTAGATAGAGAACTTTTACTAATTGTCTTTTGTATGTACATGAATGTTTCCGTGCAGTGTCCTGAGACGACCTCTGTTGTGACTTGGTGCTAAATAAATGAAGTGAATTGGATTTATTGCTGCCTTTATGGTGGTGGGTGATAATACTTCAACACCCAGTCTCTCATTGACCTCCAGCGGAGCTTTGGTTTCTGTCCTCAACCTGAAGTGATTTCTTTTGACTTCTCATATCTCTTACACTAAAGCACTGTAGATAAACAGGAAGTTACACGTTTCTGCCGCTCACGCTTTAATAAAATCCTCCAGGACAACTTGTAGTCGTCACTGAGTTTGAGTGTCAGTTTTTAGTGTGCATTTCTGTCTGTCTTAAGTGGAGCTGTGTGCTACTCTAAAAAGTTGGAATCACCATGGCAACCAGTGGATCTCATATTAGTCAGCAGCTTCTTTATCCGTCCATCATGGCCGCCCCATTAGACGTACAGTTTGAGGAATTGAGTCGTTTCTGAATCAAACGTCCTGAAAAGAGAAAATCACGTGAATTTCTTCAGAAATTTATTTTTAGTTCTAAAAAAAAAAACTAAAAAATGGGATGTTTTAAGTTTCTAAATGGTGAGGTGAATCGGACCAACCAGAACCTGATGTTCTGTTGGAAAACATGGGTTCCGTGTGAACTTTAGTTTATTTGATGAGAGCCGGTTCATTTAGGGAACGTCTGCCCCCTTCAGGGTGGACTCAGCAGCAGCAACTTGTTGCTGTAGGAGAGTCCAAACCAGCGGTGGACATCATGGACCAACAAGCACGATGAGCTGAAAACATCAGCTGCAACCATCGGTCCGGTTGGATCAACCTGTTGCTCCAGTCACATGAAATTCATCTTTATTTTCTATTTCCTGCTAAACTAAAGGTGTCCTTTATTTTAACAGTTTAGATGTTGCAAGTTTTGGTTGTAAAGCACATTTTTATTCTTGTCACTTAGAAAATCAGTGTGTTCCCACTCTTAATGTCCTGGAGTCTAAACTGTTCTGCTGTGAAGACGTGAAGGTCAGGAGTGGAGCGGTGCTGGCGCTCCGTGGAGGTCGATCACCTGAAGCCTTGAAACAACAAGGCTCTTGGTGGTGAAAGGACGAGGTCAGCGTTTCAAAACCCACATGAGCTCCTGCTGTGAGAAAAGCTTTAATTATTTCCATTTGCTCCTTCTGATCGCTGCTTTTCATTCACTAACAGCCAGACACGGTTACATTTTCATTTTGGACTCATTGAAACCTCCAATA
The DNA here is from genome assembly GCF_014905685.2 of Nematolebias whitei. Taxonomy (NCBI): domain Eukaryota; kingdom Metazoa; phylum Chordata; class Actinopteri; order Cyprinodontiformes; family Rivulidae; genus Nematolebias; species Nematolebias whitei. The sequence continues at coordinate 40,728,759 of NC_056514.1, read as the reverse complement.
TGATCAGTTTGTGTAAATAAGTCTCTGTAGTTTCTGTATTTTAATGATAAGTTGTGTGCTCTCATGTTGAGGACTCGTCTGGATTAACTCGAGTGTTTGACTCCATCAGTAGATTTACCGGAGAGCCTCTTCTCCTCGGTGCTTTAGGATCTTCTGTCCCCGAACGTTTCATTTCAGAAAACCATTTCGGTCCTTGTGCATCAGGAACGGAAACATTTAGTTTCTTCTACAGTTTGTAAGAAGTTCCTTTTTAGCACTTCTCTTAAATGTTATTGTATATTGAGTGAAAGGATCTGTTCCTGTGTTCTGGTCTGACGCAGGCTGGCGGAGGCAGCAGTTCCATCTTGAAAGGTTTACGGTACTTTAACTTACACGAGTCAAGTACAAAATCACCGCCTCCGGTCACAAGTAGTGGCGCCGGGCGTTGTTCAGAGCTTGGCCACACCTCTGCAGATGTCCCATCATCACAGCTCATGGAAAGTTACGACACTAAATCATGTGACGGCTCTCAGCCAATAAGACCTCGCCGTCTTGTGTTCCTACATGAGTGGCTGTTGGGATTTGTAGTCGTGGAACTAAAAACTGCATTTTCTTCTGGAAACAAAAATCAGATTGTGTTTTAACACTATGTCGTACTAAATAAAACAATAATACATCCACACATTTCAGTAAACTAATATATCATTCTAATAAAAATATACTTAATGAGGAGCCAACAAGAGATTTGGATTCAGACTTGTTCTTGCCAACGTTCCCAGCCCCAACACGTCTCATATTTAGACTTTCAGTCAACGTCTTCTTCAGCGCAGTCAGATGAAGCAACACGGTGTTTTATCTGTTTGATTGACGGCTCATACTTCATCGTAGATGCTGACTAGATCTTCCAGAAGCAACGAGGCTGGCTGTGTGTGCACTGATTCGGCCTCATTAAAGGTGTTGATTACCTGCTGCCTGGGGGCTTCGGTCGTTAGGGTTTCTAACGAATATAACTTGGAATCAGACGCAGCTGATCAAACACAGCTAACGTTCCTCGTCTGGGAGCCAAACTCAAGACGGACGCATCCTCGGTGTGTTTAGGTTCAGGGTTTGGTGGTTGTCCTTCAGTCAGAGGGAGATCCTACAGGAGGACACCAGAATGGAAATATATTTAAAGTTCAATCCATCTTCCTGCTGGGGGCTCTACTGTATCAGTGATGGTGGGTACTACTTCCTGTCAGACAGGAAGTAGCTGTAAGCTTTGGCTAACATGGCAGCGGTGTATTTGAAAGTAATTTGCATTCAGTTTAGCAGATAAAACACTGATTTTGTTTTTTGTTTGGATCAAACTGCAACTTCTTGCTGTATTTCTTGATGACTTTATCTAAACATAATAATAATTAGACATTTGCAGCTGATTTACATAATTTATTCATACTTCAGTAAACAGAACAAATCTCATGTTGGTTTAATCCTCTTCTCTGGATGACGAACAGTCGTCTTTGTCCCCTCTCTCCTGTTCTCTGTCCCCTGTCCTCTGTCTCCTGTCCTCTGTCCTCTGTCCCGCTCCATGTCTCTCTAGGAGCCCTGTATTAGGCTGCAGGGATGATTGACATCAGTGGTCCATAAACAGCAGAATATCTGGTTGGAGAGACCTGGGTGGGGGTTCTGAGGCCCGGCCCCTCCTGTCAGTCCAGAGACACCAAGTCCAGCAGGGAGACAGACAGGAGACAGCCACAGCTTTAAACGTGATGGCTGCTGGTAGAAAAACGTTTTTAAAGCGAGAACTGAATGTACGAATGAGCCACTCGGAGGACAGAAGTCCTGACGGTGTCTCAGGAGACGTCAGCAGTAGGCCTGTCACGATAAACAATAAATCAATAAATCGCATGATAAATGAAAATTATCAACCTCATTTTCATTTATCAGCTTCATCGTTTCTTCGTGTCTCTCTTTCTACTGAAGACACTGGATGACAAAAGACTCAACTCCGGTTTTTCACTGACCCCTTCTTTTCTCTTTTCTCTTTAAAATCTGTTTTAACGATCAAAAATCACTTTTTTGGATCGTTAAAAGCAGCTAAGTTGAGAAGCTAAGCTACAAGCTAAGCTAACAGGCCGACCTCGGGGAAAAAACCTCCGTCTTGTCGAAGCGCCAACATTCGCAGTTGAAACTCGTGCCTTCGTGTAAAAAGTTGTTTTTCTCTGCAAAAAGAATCTGAGAACTTGTTTACTGATTTTTTATTAAAAGTTTTGTGTGAAAAATGCTAAAGAGCTCAAACCACCGAGCGTCCGCCATTTTGAGAACCAAAGAGACAGCCCATGTCACGTCAAGGGGCCTCCCTCACATTTTTCTTAAAATGACACGCTGCTCGCTCACTCACTATCCATCCTTCATTCAAACAGTCTTATACTGCCATCTGGTGGTTAAATAAGGTACTACCGGCAAAATTAACCAACATTTCTTCTTAAATTTGACAATAATTACTAATTATTGTCAAATTTCAAACACTATTATCGTTTATCTGAATTTCTGAGACAATTAATCGCCCAGCAACATTTGTTATCATGACAGGCCTAGTCAGGAGGGACAAGCCGCTCAGAGGACAGATGTCCTGATGGTGTCTCAGGAGACAAGACGTCAGGAGGGACCCGGGTCTTCCTCTGACAGCTCTGCTCGTTTGGTTCTGACAGGAAGTTAGCAAAGGTTTTTTAAACATTTACCTTCAGAATAAAATAATTAAAATCTGAAGACGGGCTGACTCAGTGTTACTGATGAGATTTTAATATCTAGCTGCAGAGTTCGGCTGTTCATTAAACCTTCAGCTCCTTCAGCTGATGGCTGCTGACACCTTTGCTTTTTGTAACTTTTAGACTGTTTTTAAATATTTAACTTTATTTTTTTAAATACTCAGAAATGCATAAAAATTCAACAATTTCTTTCAAAACATTTTCTTTAAAATCTGCTTTAGCTACTTGCTCTGCTTGTCTTATGCTGCCTTTAGCTTTAGGTATATTGTGCTACTTTTAGCTTTTATGTTAACTAGGTTTTTGCTTTTAGCTGGTATTTTGCTTTTCTTGCTAGCAGCTAGCGTTCGGCTCCTTTAAGCTTTAACGAGTTAGTTTCATCTTCTTCATTCAGATGTTTCAAGAGGCATCAGTTCAGCTGTTTTTCCCACTTTTAGCTCGTTGGTGTTCTTGTTGAAGATCGGTCATGACCTGTAGTCTCTCTCAGAACGTGTTGGGGATGACTCTCAGCTACTACCAGACACAGCTGTAGCTTAGAGTCCATGAAACTGTCAGTTTGAAGCTCAGCTGATAAAAAGGACCATAGTTCATGTAAGGAGCCACTGAAGAGGCTTCGGCTGATGTTTCACAACCCCTGGAAACGAATAATCATCAGGTGAAAAACAAGAGCTTTAAGTTTTATTCATATTTTCCTGGAACTTTTCCAGATTCTGGTAGAAACCAACTCAGACCGTGTTTTCCTCCTCCTCCTGCTCGAAGCTGCCTTCAGCTCCTCTCCAGCCATCAGGAGGAGCCGTTTGGAAACATCTCGACTCGTCCTCACAGAACCATCTCGACCCAGAGTCTGGGCGGCGTGGGTGGAGAGCGGAGGCGCTGCTGCCGCTCGGGGGGCATGAAGGTGTTCGAGTGCTGAAACAGTCTGAACGTGCAGCTCCAGCTGTGGAGGCTTCTCTGACCTGCAGCTTTCAGAGGACTCCGTCTGGGTTTCTGTCCTCCTGAACCCTCAGAGACACGATGGTTCGTCTCCTGAGTCTCAGTGAAGCTGAAGGGCTGAACGTGTCCGTGAGGAGTTCAGGTGTTCATCCTCCGGCCAAAGAACTGAGACCTGATCGTTTCCTTCATCAGGTCCTGGTTGGTGCTGGAGTTTGATGGGACTGAAGAGGAACGTGTGACTTGTGTCAGGAGATGTTTGATTTACTGCCGGCCGGCTCCTCAGACTTGAACTGAACCTTCGTTAAATGAACGTCGTCCTTGAGTCCAAATGTTTCTGTTCTAAAACCAAGCTGGTGCCACCAGCAGGTTCCTGAGCAGCCGCGACGCTCTGGAGAAGTTCAGAACATCTTTTCAGTCTTTACCAGGTCTGCAGGAATATTGGAAAATAAAAATGGCGTTTGGAAAGACATCAGTGTTTTCAAACTTTACTTTTTGAAAGTTATTTATTAAAGAAGACTCGGGGGGGCAGAGCCGGCTTCATTTATTCACAACAGGTAGACATTCCTCGTGGTTTTTACGGGCGTGGCCAGGACTAGAAGATGACTTGATCCAGTCTGGAAGCCATCGTGCAGTTTGTTTGTTTGTTTGTTTGTTTGTTTGTTTGTTTGTTCAAAGCCTGATGTGTCTGCTGCTCCACTCAGCAGCTGATGGTGTTTGCTGGTTTCTGTCAGATGACAGGTTAGACGCTTATGTTTCTGTTTGTGGCAGTCGGTGCTAGCTCGCTCTCAGTTCTGGTGTTCTGCTGATCCAAACAAACAACTCACGTTCTTTGTGTTTGGATCAGCGCAGAGCGGCAGTTAACTGGAGTTGTGTATTTTTTTGGCGGTGGTGGCGTCACGTTTCCCGGTCAGCGCCGTCCTCTCGGGTCTCGTCCCCGTCTCTTCCATTAGCGTGGTGTTAAAAGCCGTCTGTCTCCGGTGGAGCGTCCTCGCTCGCTGCAGCTCGCGCTTGTTGCCAGGACTATTAAAACCACAGAGGGAAACAGAAACCTGAGCACTCCCTGGTCCCTGGTCCCCCGGACCTCCGAGGTCCCCTGAGAACCGCAGCAGAGACAATGTTTGATTCCCTGCCTTAGTTTTTCTGCTGGTTCTGGGTGGAGGACGGGTTCTCTTTGATTCTGCGCCCATCCTCCAACCTTGTCTGGGCCATAACTTCTGAAGGTGATTTCATGAAACTTCATGTGCATTATCATGGACAGAGTGCGTTTCATTCTGTCTTCACTCGGGCCGTTTACACGAAAACGATCTCTGGTGAAAATGGAAGAGTTTCCTTTGTACTCTTCATTTACACGAAAATATTGAACGTTTTCTCTGACAAGGGTACAATTTGAGAACAGGCTCCAGAGTGCAGTGGTTCAGAAATGTCCCGTGTCCGTTGTCATGTTTGGAAAAATAGATGTTTTCCGTCAGGGAATCCCTGGAGCATGCGCACTATGACACAAAACATCACGGCTTCCTACAATCCACAGAAGAAGAAACTGTGGACGATGGCAGGAACCAGAGTATTGTTTGTGCTTCTGACTCTTCTAAATCAAACTCCAACACAGGGCTCATTTACTGCCTCTGTACTTCAATCATCGAGACGGATCTCGTGCAGCTCCACTAAACAACAATTTAACCTCGTCATGTGTCCATAGAAATATTTTATTCTCTGCCATCTTGACCCTTGGAGCAGCTTTCAGGCAAAACTTTTTTATTTTTTAACGCATGCACACTTAGTTTCAAGTTTCAATGAACAAAGCACCAACTACTGGTTTGGTGAGGGAATTACACCTTTTCCACATCTACCTTGCTGTTATAAATAACAACAGTTATAATAAGTAACAGTTATAATAAGTATAACAACAGTTATAATAAATGACATTTATAATAAATAACAACAATTAAAATAAGTATAACAACATCTAAAAAAGTTAAATCTGGTCCTCTGGACATTCAAAAAAACAAAACAAAGCAAATCAACAAAAAAATGTAGAAACGTTTCGTCTCTCATCCTGAGGACTTCCTCAGTCTGAGGAGCTGTATTCAGCTCAGTCTCTTAAATAGCACCTTCTCAGAGTGGATCAACCAGTTTGCTGCTGACAACCAGAACCAGCTGATCACATGATCAAGAAGGACCATCAGCCTAACAATGGATCATTAGCACCTGATGGCTGTTTACTGTTCACAGAGGGCTGAGTGATACTAGCAATCACAGCATTGTAAGAGGGGGACAGTTGAACCTGGAGGCTCCACCCCTGTTTAATGATGGACGGTTTCTTTTCACAAAGATGGCCTCCTTTACTCCTCTCTCAAACCATCGTTCCTCTCTGTCCAGGATGTGAACATCTTCATCCTTGAAAGAGTGACCGCTGGCCTGGAGATGAGTGTAGACCTCAGAGTCCTGGCCTGATGATGTTGATCTTCTGTGCTGGTCCATCCTTTTGGCCAGTGGCTGTTTAGTTTCCCCGATGTAAGACTGATCACCCTCCTGACACTGAACAACATACACAACATTACTCTGTTTGTGCCGGGGGACTGGATCTTTGGGATGAACCAGTCTTTAATGTATTTTGGGGTTTAAAAGCCACTGGGACGTTATGTTCAGAAAATAAACGTCTCAGTTTCTCTGATACTCCCTCAACATATGGAATGACCACTGGTCTGGGTCTGGGTTCCTCCTTTTCACCTGATGGCTGACTGGAGTCCTGTTTGGGTTTCTTCTTTCAGGAAGGCCCAGTTAGGATATCCACATTGCTCTAGAGCCTGTCTTGTGTAGGATTTCTCCTTCTGCCTGGCTCCTGAGCTAGTGGGGACGCTGTCTGCTCTGTGGTACAGAGTCCTGATGACTCCTAACTTGTGCTCCAAAGGGTGATGGGAGTCAAACTGCAAATACTGGTCTGTGTGGGTGGGTTTGTGGTACACCTCGGTTTGCAAATGTCCTCTATCAGAGACTGAGACCTCACAGTCCAAGAAAGCCAACTTGCCATTTTTTTACATCTTCTCGTGTGAACTTGATGTATTTATCCACAGAGTTGATGTGGACATTATTGAATGTCCAGAGGACCAGATTTTACTTTTTTAGATTTTTCTACCTGGATTATTGAGCATGCATCAGGATAAGTATAACAACAGTTATAATAAATATAACAAGAGTTATAATAAATAACAAGAGTTATAATAAATATAACAACAGTTACAATAAATATAACAACAGTTATAATAAATATAACAAGAGTTATAATAAATAACAAAAGTTATAATAAATATAACAACAGTTATAATAAATATCACAACAGTTATATTTAATACAACTGTTGTTATATTTATTATAACTGTTGTTATATTTATTATAACTGTTGTTATATTTATTATAACTGTTGTTATATTTATTATAACTGTTGTTATATTTATTATAACTGTTGTTATAATAAATATAACAACAGTTATAATAAATATAACAACAGTTATAATAAATATAACAACAGTTATAATAAATGTCAGAGAGCAGAGTGTTTTTGTGCGGCTCACCCTTTTCCAACATGTTGGAGTAAAACTAAACTCCAGTCTCCAAAGAGTTGTTAGAGTATCTAACTGTGATCATGCAGACGCTGCATGCACGATGAATGCAGCTGAGTCCAGCATCAGGGTTGCCAGATAAATGTACAATGTCTTATTTACCCCCCTCTTTTTCTGTGCACGTTCCACAAACACAACACACACCTCATCTTAGAATATCTTTACTCGGCACATATGACAGTTCAGGTCAAAATATTATCATTTTAAAGTCACAGTACTACAGTTCATCATTTCTTATCTGGCAACCTGACTGACATGGAAACTAAAGTGTTTGCCTGTAAACCTGCTCATTTTTTGTTTATTACCCCCACATTGAAAAAACAGTTTCCAGAGGTGGTTCTGTGTAAACGGGGCCTTACAGCAGGTAGATCACTTTGACCTGGTCATTTTACCAGGAGCTCCATGATGAAAAAGTCTGGCACCCCTGATCTACAGTTAAAGAACTGGAACCTGAGCATGGTTCTGTCCTCAACCAGCTGCTTCCCGCATCCAGTATCGACTCCTGATTCTTTCACGCAGCTTTGATCCTCTCCTTCCCGATCAATAACTCATCAGCACCTAGCAAGGCTGAGCAGCTGCTGGACCTTACAGATATCTCAACAGCATGTTTTTATTTTGTTTCTGCTTTTTGTTGCTGAAGCTCGTGGGCAGGATGTGGATCTGCAGTCAACAGGAAGTGAGCAGGCTAAAACAAACCAGAGGTTTCTGCAGTTATTCATTTTCCATGTTCTGTTTTTCTTGATGTTTAATTTCATTAAGTTGCAGAAGAGTCTATTTAGTGTTGATGCATGTCAGGAGCAGAGAAGTGTTTCTCCAATCCAATAATTCAGCTTCTTCCAAGCTTTGAGTGCTGCCTTATAATCTAAAGCAAACGTGGAGCATCTTACAAACTGCAGACTCCTATTAGTTGGTGAAAAATAAAGTATAATGTGAAAGTTCTGAGCTCTGGCAGCAGCGCGGTGAGTCCAAACTCAAATTGATGAAATATAGATGTGTGCAGAGCAGTGGAAGCCGAGGCAGACTGTAAATGAAGGCTTTCAGCTGCAGAGCCGAGTGTTGCACCGACTCCTGCTGCTCAGCTGGCTGCAGGCTGTTGATGCAATCACCGTTTCATCTGACCCCTCAGCTATTCCACGCCAGCTTCTGGTTCTGGTCCCGCTGCGGTCAGCCGTCCGTGGTCTGGTTGGACTTCAGTTTGCTCTCTGGATGAAATGGGTCCAAATAAAGAAGGTTAGATCTAAATAACGTTAAAGAAAATAATGTTGTTTTACACTCGGTGGTATTTTTTTGTTGTAACAGTAAAACTTTAGAAAAGGATGAAATAAACTCTGAGTCGTCCTGTTTATTTAGAATATTTCACTTTTAAAATGCAAAATAAATATATATATTTTAAAACAACAGCTGCATCACGGTGGATGGAGCTGCTTGTGTCCAACAGTGTTAAATCTATCTGGTCCGGGCTTTGACTGGACCACTCCAGAACCTTACCTGGTTTAAACCAGTTCTTCTGCAGGTGTCCAGGGTCGTGGTCCTGCCTGAAGGTGGACCTCCATCCCAGTCTCACATCTAACTAGCTCCTCTCTCCGTCCAGCCTCCCTTCGATCCTGAACCGTTCCTCAGTCCCACAGCATGATGCCTCCACCACCGTGCTTCATTGTGGGGGTGGTGTTCTCGGCCTGATAACATGTTGGGGGTAGAAGTGATAAAAACATGTGGAGGTGGGCACCCAAAGGCATTTCTGCTTATTAGGATTTGACTCATTACATCATCATTTTTCTTCACCAAAGTTCGATTGACCTGCAGCGACTGGTTAACCACCTTCGTTCATGCTCTTTAACAACAAATAATTTACTGTAGACAGTTGTACTCGTCTACTCTAATGAACTTCAAACTTTATTGGGAAGTTTTTTCTGACAGGCCACAATATTTAGGCACTTCAGAGGAAAGCTGTGGTTTTATGTGAAGCAGTTTTTTTAGCAAAAACATGAGTTTAATTTCCTACTTGTCAAAGAGAAGGGCTTTTCCCAAAAAAGGAGGCGTGGTTTAGAAGATCTTCCCACAAAAGGAGGCGGAGCTTAGAGGCTCAGAGGCTGAGTGTTAGGAAGTGTTGCTCCTCTCATGTTAAACTTCCACATTTTGTTTGGTCATAACTTCAGTTACCAACAGCTGTACTGACTGGATTATGGTCCTCGGTACCAGGCTCAGAATCCTGGACCTCCGGCTGTGCCAAACATTCAACCGACCATCGATCCTCACGAGTCATGAATCGCCTGCTTCCCCATATCTGACCCAATCAGAGGCAGCTTGGAGCGAGTCGTGACTTCCTGTTTTCAACTGATGGACTGTGGACGGTTAGAAGATTCGGCTGAAAACTTTGTGCTGACAGGTTGATGAGAAATGACGAAGTTTTATCAAAAGTACTGGTACTGAGTACTTGTGAGTACTGACCCACTTCGAGGACTGGCTCTAGTCTGATCAGACCACGGCACCTTTTCCTACAAGTTCACAGTCCGTTGGTTTTAGTGGGTGACCCTCCCTCAGCAGCTGGTTTCATTTTCTATTAGCAGTTAGGTTTCTAACGTACACGTAGCTTTTAACAATAACTTTAAAAATCTCAGGCGGCTCTATTTAGTTATAAAGTATAACTAGATATAAAATATGTAGTAATAAATACGCTTTAGGCTGTAAAAGATGGAAACGGATGTAAACTTGTTCCACTAAACACCGTTCTCTCTCTTTAATATTTTATGTCCGGAAACATAACTTTTAAAATAATCCCTTCATATAGGAATCTTTTCCAACTTTAGTCCAAACTAATGAGAGGAGCAGCGCTTGTATTGTTGGATCCTGCACGTTTGCACTTTTCCAAATATTAATTAGTTAAAAACAGAAATGTGTTGGTGAGAGAAGAGTCCATCTGTCCTGAAGAGCAGAGCCAGACTCCCTGAGAACCTCTGAGTAGTGGAAACATGGACCTTCACCACGTGCTGGACCGTCTGTACAGGAACTAGAGCTTTTATTCGTTTGGTTTTCCTTCCTTTTCAACATTGGTCATTAAAGGCAGCAACATACGAGTTTCCCCTGCAGAGACTAGCACACATGCACACGTACACACAGTTTTACTGCCAGAGAGGAATAATCTCAAATCAGCTCTCAGTAAAACACATTTATCTGAGAAGAAATGTGCCCACTACCTGCCTCGTGTGTGTGTGTGTGCGCGTGCGTGCGTGCGTACGTGTTCGCGCACTGATTCCTACCGAGCACCAGGCTGTAAAGGCAGTAAAGGTTATGGTGGCAGGTGTAATTTTTCCCAATCGGAGACGTCAAGTTTAGTGTCTTCAGAGATCGGGGCCGTGGCCTTTACTATAGGTTAACCAAATCAGTGACATCACACACACATGCACACGCACGGTCTTGTATTTCTGACTTTGTGGGGACTTTGCATTGACTTCCAGTCATTTCTACAGCCTAACCCTGACCCTGACCCTAACCATTACCAGTACCAGCACCAAAGAAAACATTTGTAACTTTTAATGTGATTATTAAAAATGTTTACTCCTTAAATGTTTACGTTAAAAGTAAGCACTAACTATATAAATAAACTGAACTGAATTGAATTGAGTTTAAACCAACATACGTATTATTTTGAGTGTTACAAATGTTGTCTTTGGTGCCAGTTTGTTTTACAAGTATATCAGTGTGTGTGAATGACCGGGATCAACTTCAAACACTTTGTAGAGCGGTGCTTTATGAAGTTCAGTCCATTTCCTTGTATTAGTAAACCGGCAGTTCGGCCACAGATCTTGTAATATGGCGGACGCTCTGACGACTGGCCCACTCAATGAGGCCTCTACAACCAAGCCCATCTGTTCTCTGATTGGATCGTTAAATTTGTGATTGACAGGAAATTGACCAATCAGCTGAGAGGAAGAAAATTCAGGTCAAAATTTGTACTCATAAAATGAAAGTCACAGAAAGATTCACACATAAACACAACCTTGACCCATCCGCAATTCACACCTTAGTCCTAAACCTAACCTTTAACCCACCAACGAGACATCCTTATGGGGACACACAAATACACACACAGAGACTGAAGACCTGGACCTCAGCAGGAACTCCTCAGTCCCTGACATGTATTACTTGTACCTTCACCCAAACTGCTCTTCATGTTTCGTCACTCGTCGTCTTGGAGGATGTTTTCATCTCCATGGAGCAAAGGGTCGAAAACCTCTCCCGTTCAGAACAACATGTTGGTGCTGGGTGTTGTTGTGTTGCTCTGTTTGTGTTGTGTTGCTCTGTTTGTGTTGTGTTGCTCTGT
>NC_056514.1:40711982-40717065 GCF_014905685.2 Nematolebias whitei | reverse complement strand
TTGTGTTGTGTTGCTCTGTGTGTGTTGTGTTGCTCTGTCTGTGTTGTGTTGCTCTGTGTTGTGTTGCTCTGTTTGTGTTGTGTTGCTCTGTCTGTGTTGTGTTGCTCTGTTTGTGCGCTGAGCAGCAGCTCGCTCGTGTCTTGGCTCAGGTTTGTTTGTGTTCAGAGCCGACGCTTCCCATTTGTCCGTGTTTCCTGTTTATCGTGTGATCTGTTCCTGCTCCGCTCAGATCTTTAGATTGGACCTGGCTTCGCTCTTCATCTGATAACGATGCTGCTCCGTTTGGAGCCTGAAGGCAGAACCCCCACGTGGTTTCATGTTTTACTCCGTCAGCTGGCTGCAGCTTCCAGCAAGACGGAGGGTGGACTTTATGTAGAGCCGACGTTTACCGGGAACATTGTGGGTTCAGTTTTAATTGTTCAATTGTTTCCTCTCAGCTACAACGTATAAAACTGAGAACCCCGAACGGGTTTTATCAGCTGGACCAGATCTGTATTGTTCCGACTCGAGCCAGAACCGTGCCTTCCAGAAGGAGTGACACTCTGGTAGCTCGCTCTGTGCTTTGAGGTGGATTGTCCGTTGGTTCTGCGTCCAGCTTGTGTTCAGCACGACGGCAGCTGGAGCGGTTCGTCTGCTCAGTGTCAACGCTGAGGGGTGCGAACTTTATCATATGAACAGAAACAACGAGGGCGTGGAGTAGCTCTACTTATAAATAAGGAAATAAAATGTAAAATAATTAATAAAATGTCAGTAATTGTAGGTAATATTATGGAAATAATTACACTTGAAATATTAAATAAAAATTCTAAAACATAAGTTGTGTATATCGATCACCTGATTCAAATATAGAGCTATTCACTGATCACGTCATGGAGCTACTAGAGAAGTTTCAACAAAACAGTTTCGTGTGTGGAGACTTGAATATTGACCTGGGAAATAAAAGTGACTCAAATAATGTCGGTACATTTATAAACTCAATGTACAGTTTAAATCTTTATCCATTAATATCAAAACCTACAAGAATTACTACCCATGGTGCTACAATAATTGATAATAGTTTTACTAATATAACAAATAAAGAGATAATGGGTGATATTTTGATTACTGATGTAAGTGATCACTTACCAGTTTTCACAATTTATAAAAATGATCAATGCAATATACAAGTAGATATAATTAAAACAATAATAAACACATCACAAAAAGCTTTGGATAAATTAAGACAATTAAGAAAACAAAATTGAAGGACGTGTATGTTGTTGATGTAAACGGAGCATATGATGTATTTATGAATATTTCAGGAGCTCTGTACGAAAAGAATTGTGTGCAAAATAATTACACAAAGAAAGATGTTGACAAACCATGGATGACCAAAGGGTTGAGAAATGCTTGTAACAAAAGAACTACTTGTACTCGTGCTTCCTGAAATTAAGAACAAAAGGAGTGGAAGAGAGATACAAGAAATATAAAAATAAGTTGGTGGATTATAAGAAAGCATAAGAAGGAATATTACAGTGATTTATTAGACAAAAGTAATGTTCATATGAGGGCAACATGGCAAATAATGAATAGTGTCGGAAAAATCATGAAGTAAAATCAGGTATTCCACAGTATTTTGTAAAGGACGGTAAAGAAATCCATGATCAGAATTTGTAAATGGATTCAATCATTATTTTATGAATGTTGGAGTCTCGTAACTAAAATACTAAAAGTAGATAAAAATGTGAATCGTACTGTTACGGGTTGTTCCAACAGTATTTTTCTTGATGGAACTGCCAAAGAAGAAATAATGAATATTGTAAAAAATCTTGCAGACAAAAGATCCAAAGATCGGGTGGACATGGACATGATGTTTGTAAAGAATATAATGAATTGTGTTATTGAGCCGTTTACATATATTTCTAATTTATCCTTATCAACAGGAATATTTCCAAACATGAAAATAGCCAAGGTATTTCCTCTTTTTAAAATGGTGACAAACGTGTGTTTAACAATCACAGATCAATATTCTTGTTGCCACAGTTTTCAGAGACTTTAGATAAATTATTTGTGATTAGTTTGGATCAATTTATCGATAAACAGAATCTATTCAGTAACAGTCAATATGAGTTTAAACCTAAAAACTCATTGAATTAATAGAACAAATAACTGCTGTTGACCAAAAAAAGTATTGTTAGTATTTATGTTTGTTTAAAGAAAGCATTTGATACTACTGACCACAGTATTCTTCTTGAAAAGATCAATAAATATGGTATTAGAGCATTACAGTGGGTATCTAGTTATTTAGAAGAAAGGAAACAGTTTGTTCAAATAAATGATGTAAGGTCTGAACTTTGTAACATCACATGTGGAGTGCCTCAAGGTTCTGTACTTGGACCCAAGTTATTTATTTTATATATAAATGACTTGGTAAATGTATCAGGACTGTTTAGATGTGTTTTATTTGCAGATGATACATTTCTTTGTTCGGGGAAAGATATAGAACGAATGTTAGAGATGGTACAGACAGAATTTGTGAAAATACAAAATTGATTTCAACTTAAATTATCATTAAATTCTGATAAAACAAATGACATGATGTTCAGTACCAGTAAGAGAAGTGTCGATGCTCCGTTTAGAGTCGATGGTGTTGAGATTTGTAGAGTCAGTGAGGGGAAGTTTCTGGGCGTCATCATTGATGGGAAACTGACATGGAAACCTCACATAAATAATTTAAGAACAAAAATATCTAAATCTATTGCAGTACGGTACAAAGTGAGGGAGTTACTCAATGATAAAACACTGTTTATGTTGTATAATGCAATTACTGTCCCACACTTAATTTACTGTACTGAAGTCTGGGGTAAAACATGTAAAACTATTACAAACACTATTTTTAATTTACAGAAAAGAGCTGTAAGAATTATCACTAAATATTATAGCATCCATCAAATACAGTGTTTTATCATCTGAAGATATTAAAGTTCTATGACGGTTGATTATAATATTTGACTGTTTATGTATAAGGCTCACAGAAACACACTGCCTTCAAATATAAAAGTACATTTAGTTAAAAGGAGAGTGGTTATTATCTGAAGTGACAGGTGTTTGTGAAGCGCTGGTCTGGTTCCAGTTTGACGGAGCGGTCCAGTATAATTCAGGGAACAGGACTGGTCTGAAGGACGATGTTAAAACTGACACATCTATGTACATATTTAATAAAATGTTCAAAGTTAGTTTTCTGAAGGAATATGGAAAAGTATAATGTGTATCTTTACAAACTGTTGTTTGAGTTGATGTTTTTATTTAACTTTGTTTTTTTGTAAATTACTTTTGTTTGAACATATTCTGAGTAAAAAAGGACGGAAATAAGATTTATTCTTCTGCTGCCTTTCATTTTGTTTTTGATTGTATACATATTTTTTGTTTTCTATTGAATATAGTTATTTTGTTTTTAATGAAATGAATAAATTTCTAAATAAAATAAAATAATCAATCGAAGAGGTTCTTCCATTAATTGATCGACTCTTATTGATCTTTGTCTCTTTGTGTGTTGGCAGGCGGTGGAAACCAACTTGGCCTCCAAAGACAGCCACTGGGTGTTTGTGAACGAGGTGAGACACAAGCATGACCACATGTGGACCAGAACCATCTGGACTGGGTCAGAACACGCACACGGTGCTTCAGTCTCTTTAGGATGGGACCAATGTCCGTCTCAGATGTTCTAGAAGCTACACTGAGCTCGTAAAGGTCACTACCTTTATTCACTTGGTTAACATGTAAGAATCATTAGAGAATACTTACACAAAATACTTCACAGAAGATAATAAACATCACCTGTTAAAACTAAGACATTGTACCGTTTGGGAAATAAAATTTGAAGTATTTGAAGCAAAACGTCTGTAATTAGCTGTTCCAGTAAAATGAAAAGATCAGGAGGATCTCCAAAGTTCATGCTCAAACCAAACTGAATCCCACCAACAGCACAACCCTTTCCCGCTCTGGGAGTGAGCTGCTGGTGGGATTCAGTTTGGTTTGGTGGCTCCTCAGACTGAAGAAGTCCTTCGGATGAAGGACGAAACGTCTCGGCAACAAAAGAAACCATCCAGATGACCTGATTGAACGTTGCTGAATCAGGAGGATCATTTTGTTATTAATTAGATTAATTATCAATAAATCCATAAGTGGATTTGGTATTAAAAATGATTTTAGAGAGGCTGAGTCTATCAGAAGTAAAGATGGGCACAGGCTCAGCAGTCAGTCTAACAAGAGGAACAATTTCAGAATAAAGCACCTTTTCCACCACTGTACCTCAAACGGAAAGATCCCACAGCTCTTTTTAGCTGATTCAGGACCTTTTATTGTCCCTGCGTCTCTGGTGGGACCGTTCAAGCCGAGTCGGCACCTAAACGTGACGTCAGAACACTGTCGGTCACTGGCTGGTCAGGGGGCGGAGTCACTGGATCTCAGAAACTTGTCAAACATGAATAAACGGTGCCAGCTTTACCATGAAATCCTGTTTTCACTTTGCCTTAATTAAATAATCTGTTAATTAAAGTTAACTCAGCTGAAAAATCATAAAAAGACTAAATTATTGGATCTCAGGAATATTTCCCTCCAGCATGTTTAAAGAAGAGACACAGCCTTTGGTTCAACTTTATTCAAACCCACAGATGAACAGATCACAAAACGAGAATTAAACTTTAAATCACTCAAATAAAATCTGCATGAAACAAAACCACACATTTAAATTGAAGAATAAACACAGACATGACGAATACATCAAATGATGAAGAAAAATATAGAATTTTAAATAGAGATGTTTTTGTAGAATCTGGTTCATCAGATTCAGTTCAGTTTATTTCTTCAGCTCCAAGTCACAACAGAATCGTCTCAGGGCTGAACAGAAACATTCAAATATAAAATAAGAATTGATCAGAAACATTCAAATATAAAATAATAATTTAACAGAAACATTCATATAAAAAATAATAATTTAACAGAAACATTCAAATATAAAATAAGAATTTAACAGAAACATTCATCTATAAAATAAGAATTTAACAGAAACATTCAAATATAAAATAATAATTGATCAGAAACA
>NC_056514.1:40711751-40711972 GCF_014905685.2 Nematolebias whitei | reverse complement strand
TAAAATAATAATTTAACAGAAACATTCAAATATAAAATAATAATTGAACAGAAACATTCATCTATAAAATAATAATTGAACAGAAACATTCAAATATAAAATAATAATTGAACAGAAACATTCATGTATAAAATAATAATTGAACAGAAACATTCATGTATAAAATAATAATTGAACAGAAACATTCATCAATAAAATAATAATTGAACAGAAACATTCAT
>NC_056514.1:40705232-40711651 GCF_014905685.2 Nematolebias whitei | reverse complement strand
AATAATAATTGAACAGAAACATTCATGTATAAAATAATAATTGAACAGAAACATTCATCTATAAAATAATAATTGAACAGAAACATTCAAATATAAAATAATAATTTAACAGAAACATTCAAATATAAAATAAGAATTGATCAGAAACATTCATCAATAAAATAATAATTTAACAGGAACATTCATCTATAAAATAATAATTGATCAGAAACATTCATGTATAAAATAATAATTGAACATTATTTATCTGAGGAGCAGACTGCTTTTAAGAACTCTCACTCGATGAACTAAAGTTCATTAAAAGTTCATTAGCAGGATTTTGGATTCTGGACACGCCTCCAGAACCGGTCCTGGGCAGGAGTGGTGCAAACTGGGCATAAAGTTCCTCAGTGAAAGACTTTAATCTCCATCATCTCCAGTTCATAATTTGATCCACAGATTAAAATAATTTGTATGTGGCCCTCAGGGGCCACTGCATTAACACCAGGTCTGGTTTTGGTTCTGTTCACACAGTTCATTCACAGATGCTGCTTAAAGCTCTATCAGACAAAGAAGAAGCCAGATGTGGACACTGTCCAGAACTGCTGCTGTCTTCTCTGGACCAGAGCTCATTTCAAATGGATCGAGGTGAAGTCCAGAACTTCTGAGGTCAGACGAGTCCAATCAGGGCCGAAGTGGGACTCTGTTTCAGCCCTGGAGTTTCAGAGTGGCCCACTTTAGATCACAACCTTTAATCATTATTAAAATCATGTAATTATAATCTTAAATCGGCCGATTCTAAAATCTGCCCTTACGGTGCTTAGCCCCCTGGGCTGACAATAACTCTTGGCTTGAACAACACGGAGGCTGTTGATGTCAGAAGCATTTGTAATGTCGGGGGTAGATGTGAATGTGAATGCCATTTCCTGCATTCTGGTGTATTTTAACGGCTTGTTTAACATCTAGTTTTATCTAAACAAGGAAACACTTGATTCAATAACTATTTTAGAGTTAATGGCACAACAAGAAGTAGCCTGACCAACAGCTCTCCTTGTGTGACTAGAGCACGCTCTGCTTCTCTCACACATCCTAGTCACAGTCTAACACAGTGAAGCCTAAGTTAACTTTTAGAAAGAAAACAAAAACAAACACTAGCCAATATGAAATGATAATAATAACAACTCCTTCTTACTAATGGCCTAGCATAAAGCAATATGATCAATATGCATCATGTTTATAATAACTTAAAATACCTAATTAAATTGGTGAAGGCTGCACAGAAGATGTTGGAGTCAGCCTCCCCACCATCACAGACATCTACACCTCCAGATGCAGGAAGAGGACCACCTGCATCGTGAAGGACCACACTCACCCAGCACACACACTTTTTGCCCCACTCCCCTCAGGAAGGAGGTTGAGGAGCATTAAGTGTTGAACCACTAGACTGAGGAACAGCTTCTACCCTGAGGCTGTTAGACTCATGAATCTCTAACCAGGAGAATCACTGTAATGACACTTTAATTGGTGATATGTGACTTGTCTGTGCTGCTGATTATCTCATGCTGCTGATTATCCATGCTGCGGATGATCTCATGCTGCTGTATTCATTCATACCCATCTACTCACTACAGACTCATGTTCCTCCTCCAAACCTCCAGCAGCTGGCCTCCTCAGGTCCTGCTTGTTCAAAGAAGAGGGGGGTCTTCAGCTGACATCAGATTCAAAATATTCCCCTTTTTTCCCCTCTATGCTTGAACATGTAAGATGCTTACTATGTTCCACTGTGAATGAAATGTTTTTTTGTGAGGTTTGAAATCATCGCGTTCTCTTTTGATTTACATTTCTCCACAACCTGCCACTTCATTACTCTCAGGAGAAGGTGAGGTCTTTTCTTGAACGCCTCGCCTCCAAAAGGGGGCAGACAGAAACTGTCCCTGCGATCGTGGGTTAAACTCTTTTTGTCGCTGTGCATCTGTCAGGCTGTAGATAAAACCTGCGCTCCTGTCGAAGCAAACCCAATTACCTGAGGAAGCCTCTGAACGAGGGCTGGCGTGGAGGAGATGAGGAGGAGATAAGTGTAAATGACACCAGCTCCTCTTTCATATGGAAATGTGATCCTTTGTGAACAAAAAGCACCTCCTGGTTACATCACTGCTCCTCCAGGTGCACACTCTAAACGTTCACCTGCATCGACTCCGTCAGAGCCTCCGGTCTCTTCTGGGGTTCTTCTTTTCTCTCCGCCCTGTCCTCGTCTTCCTCGCCTCCACTGTCCCCGCAGGGTTGGAGCTCGTCCATCCAGAGATTAGAGATTAAAAAGTTATGTGAGCAGTGGATTTATCAAATATTCTTGTTGATCAGATTTATTACTTGCTGATGTTTTGTGTTTACAAGTTGTGACAGAATCTTTAAATTAGAATTAAAGTTCAGCTAAACGCAGCGTTTTACTGCTGATCACACACAAAATGTTTATCGTACGTTTTAAACTTTAATTCAGTTTCTCCGAGTATAAATCATTTCCAGTGTATTTATGATAGAGCTGTTGTGTTTGCTACAATAAATCATTTTACCGAACAGAAACTAAACGGTTAGTCTTGTAGTCAGAAGTTGAGCTTCGTTCTGTTGAGTCCCTTTAAACGTTCCTTCATCAGGAACTGGACTCTGGTGTTTATGAAGTTCAACTTCGTTCTGCTCATCATTTGAGCTGCTTACAACAACGTGTTCATGTTGAGGGTTTTAGGATCAGGAACTACAACAAGTTGTTCAAATATCCTGCTGCTGCTCAATAATCCAGGTAGATAATCTAACCAGATTAAATCAGGTCCCCTGGACAGGTTCTTCTTGTGGAAACGTTTCGTCTTTAATCTCAAAGACTTCTTGAGTCTGAGGAGCCGCAACAAAGTCAGTCTTCTAAGCAGCACCTTCTCGTGGAGGATCAAGGAGTTTGATGGTGACCCCACTCTGAGCAGCAGGACCACACTTTCCACAGAGCCACCGTGTCAACTCTTGAAACTGGGCCTGCAGTCATCTTCACATGTGGGGGTCAGAACCATGGGGGTATGTGGTGCCCAGATTCTCCTGATGTCCACCTGTACATGGAGGAGGTAGAAAGGAGCCTTGGAGAAAAGGTTTCATGCTGACCGGTTCACGCTGGAGTCTGATGGAGGTCACAGTTCATGACGTGGTAATGTGACTAATATTAGTTGTGACAGCTCAGATGCTAATATGTTGATTGCTGCTGCACCATGGCTGTATCATGTATGACACAGTACCTGTGTTTCTACCATCACAATTCATCTCAGTGTCACTACCTGTGCAATAACCTGTCACACAACCTGTGTAGTACATGTATATATATATATATATATATATATATAGATATATATATATATATATAATATATATATATATATATATATATAATGTATGTGTGTGTGTATACTTTAGCTTATATTACTACCTTGAAATACTTATTCATTTAAATTCATCCTGCTTGCATTGTTATATTCTACCATGTTGTTGTTTACTATCTCTCTTTTGGACGTTATAAATATTATAATTACTTTTTCACTTTTTGGTACTTTGTGTACCCTTAACGAATGCTTTTAGTATTTCTTGTTTGTTGTTTGATTTGTTTTTTTTTAGAGAGTCAAATCAGTTCTTCTCATCCAAGCATGTCATTGTACTGTGTACTTTGTGTTTTCAAGGATTCAAGGTTCTTTCCTGTCATACATGTGGTACATGAGGTGGAACAAAACTGTGCACACAGGGTCCCAGTTACATCCAGCAAAAGTATAAATTGTAAAGAAAACCATTAATAAGATCTAAGATACGAACTAAGAAAAACATTAACTAAATATTCACTAAATATACACTAAGCACTGACAGCATAAAAACATTACACTGAACAGCAGCAAGAACATGAGTCTGTGTGAGCAGATGAGTACGAATGAACAGAGCAACATGAAACAGATCAGCAGCAACATGAACAGATCAGCAGCAACATTGAAACAAATCAGCAGCAACATGAAACAAATCAGCAGCAACATGAAACAGATCAGCAGCAACATGAAACAGATCAGCAGCAACATTGAAACAAATCAGCAGCAACATTGAAACAAATCAGCAGCAACACTGAAACAGATCAGCAGCAACATTGAAACAAATCAGCAACATGAAACAGATCAGTAGCAACATTGAAACAAATCAGCAACATGAAACAGATCAGCAGCAACATGTGGTTTTTCACAGTGATTCTCCTGGTTAGAGATTCATGAGTCTAACAGCCTCAGGGTAGAAGCTGTTCCTCAGTCTAGTGGTTCTACACTTAATGCTCCTCAACCTCCTTCCTGAGGGGAGTGGGGCAAAAAGTGTGTGCTGGGTGAGTGTGGTCCTTCATGATGCAGGTTAACCTTACATATGACAAATAAACACTACTTGAACTTGAACGTGGACGGCCGTGCACAGACCTGCAGTGTGAACGTAGCCAAAGACTCACCCACGACCCTAAAGGAGCATTCCGCCCTTTTCCAGTTCAGAATCGTGGCCTCCAACTTCCAGCATCTGATTCTTTGATCCTAGACTGGACTTCCTTCTGTTTTATTGTATGAATTTAAAAAATGAATAAACGCAGCCCATAAACTGTCACCATAAATATTGAAACGGTGTATGAAGTAGTCCTAATGCTCAGATCACTGTCTGATGAAACAACTCAGAACCAAAAAACTTCACCTTTAAAACAAAATATAAACATTTAATCTTCATATTCCTCCCAGCTGAGGCACAAAATGAACAGAAGTTATCTTTTTACATCCATCAGATCAACTGGTGTCACTGGTTTGGACAGACTGTTGACGTCCCGGCTGCAATTAGAGCACCTGAAGTCAGACTTTAGACTTTTAAAGTGTTCAGCTCGACAGAAGCAAATGTTTCCTCTGCGCTGAGCTTCAGATCTGAGTGACTTCTGTTTACGGCGTCACTTTTAATTGGAAGACGATATCAGAGAAACGGAACAAAACGACTTTCCTTTCTCCTGCAGACTGTTCATGATTGCAGCTCAGTCAATAATTAGGTTTCCCTTGTTGCTGCAGTGAAACGTGTATATGAGTGGAGGAAGCGCTACAACAGGCGGTGTGAAGGTGGCGTGATGTTTGCTTGGTTTAAAACAGGCAGTTTCTGTTGATTCATGTAAAACTGAACAGATGTTCTTTATTCTGGATGTTTTCACAAACCTCTTCTTTCCAGGCTCATCCAGAAAAAAGAACCTTTTTTCAGAAACCTCCCTTTCAGAGTTATTCTTGTCATCTGCAGGAAATCGGCGACACAGACATTCTGGAGCTGACCCACAGTGCTCTGGGGCGCATGACGGTGATCCGGCAGATCTTCCCGCTGTGGAAGGACAGTCAGAGCCGCTGCATGAGGCAGAACCACCGGATCTCCTCGCTGCTGTGTGACCCGCAGGAAGGATACCTGCAGAACCTGGAGGTACTGACGCCTGCATGACCCTGGTCGTCCGGTTCTGATGGGAAGGTTTCACAGTTAAAATGATTAAAGTTTGATGAGCTTCAGCTGATATTTCAGCTGCTCGAGCCAATCTTCAGCTGCTGCTTCAGCTGCAAACTTTCAGAAAGGGATCAGCTTGGTTAGGTTTAAGAACTAAAACTGGTTTAATTAAACTTTCTACTATTTTAACTTTGAAAGGTTTTGGAACTACAAAGACTTGTTCATCTGTAGAGACCAGAACAACTTAGTTAGTATTATTTAAAATCAGTTTTAAAACACCTCTTTGTTACCCCAGTTTACTGCTTTAGTTTGTGCAGGATGTGACTATACCCCTGAATAAGTGGGCGTGTTGGTTCCCTCGGTCATAATGTGGCTTTTTCAAAATAAAAGCCCAGTTTTGTTCTTTGTTCAGTTTTCATCTCAGCTGCAGTGAGTTTGTGCTGAAGGCTTGGACCAAGATCTGCTCCGTGGTTGGTGCCGCGCTCTCATAGTGCTGCAGGTTCAAGCCAACAGGAAGTGCATCTGACGTCAAACTGTTAAATCTGTGAGGTGACCTCTGAGACGACCTCTGAGGTGACCTCTGAGACGACCTCTGAGGCGACCTCTGAGACGACCTCAGACGACCTCTGAGGCGACCTCTGAGACGACCTCAGACAACCTCTGAGGTGACCTCTGAGACAACCTCTGAGACGACCTCTGAGACAACCTCTGAGGCGACCTCTGAGGTGAGCTCTGAGGTGACCTCTGAGACGACCTCTGAGATGACCTCCGAGACAACCTCCGAGGCGACCTCTGAGACAACCTCTGAGACAACCTCTGAGACAACCTCTGAGGCGACCTCTGAGGTGAGCTCTGAGACGACCTCTGAGACGACCTCTGAGACGACCTCTGAGACGACCTCTGAGGTGACCTCTGAGACGACCTCTGAGACGACCTCTGAG
>NC_056514.1:40701559-40705222 GCF_014905685.2 Nematolebias whitei | reverse complement strand
CGACCTCTGAGGTGACCTCTGAGACGACCTCTGAGACGACCTCTGAGGTGACCTCTGAGGTGACCTCTGAGACGACCTCTGAGACGACCTCCGAGGCGACCTCTGAGACGACCTCTGAGGTGACCTCTGCAGAAGGAGCAGCTGCAGGAAGCAGCGTGTCCTCCCATTTAAGCACATTTTGAGACGTTTGTGTCCTGATTCCTCGTCCCCCTGGAGGACAGACACACCTTCAACACCAGACTGAACTAAAGCAACTTTCACTTTTATGAACTCTTTATGTTTTAATGACACAAAATATTAAATTAGGATTCACAGGTTTAAATATTTAAGAACAGAAAGGTGAAAATGTTGTTGGGGTTGTGTCGCAGCTTTGGAGCCGAGCAGCCTCTGAGTTTGTCTCGGCGTGTTTCATGAGGAATAATCTCAGATTTGTTGGTGTCTAATCTGGAGGACAGTCGTCCTCCCACTCAGACGTGGAGTTCCTCTCGTGAAAGATCAGCCGCCATGTGTGGCTGACGTTTACAGACAGCAAGCCGAAGAATTCTTCTGATTCATGCAGACAACCGCCAGCTTCGCTCCGTCCTCATCACGTTCCTCTCTGTCCTCGTTCCAGACTCGTCAGGGTCCGTCTTTTCTTAGTTTTCGTCTCCTGTCCTCGTCCTCGTGTCTTTTTAGCCGACATCGTTTTGTCTCTTCTGCTGATCTGAAGTGACCAGAGAAACATTCGGCTCGTCTCTCTCCTGTTCTGTCTCACCTCCATCGTTCCACTCGTCCTTCGTCTTCATCAGGGACAGTCTGTGTAAACGAGCGTTTGTCTTAATTATCCATGGAGAAGAGGGTCAGGTGTCCTCAGGTGGAGGACACAGATGCTGCAGAGGAAACATCAGAGCTTCGAACTCAAACTTCCTGAATGTGACGTTTTTTATGGACAAACTGTTTTTGTTTCCTTCTCTTCGCTCACGTCTCCTTTACCCTGTCGGACTTCATCTTCTGACACTTCCTGACCCCGGAGGACTCGCACAATCAAGTGTGTGTGTGTGTATGTGTGTGTGTGTGTGTGTGCGTGCGTGCGTGCGTGCGTGTGTGTGCATGTGCGTGTGCCTTCATACCAGTCAGTTCTGATTATCTGGACAGACTGATGCTCATTTGTCACCCTGCATTTGGGCTCTACTTCCTGCTTGTGTGTGCATGTGATTGTGCATGAGTGCGTGCGTGTCGACAGCGTGACATGTGACACGTCTGGCTGTCGTCTCCACACCATCCAGCTCGTGCGTGTGCCAGCAGAGCTCAGGGTTGTTGTCAGAGTTGAGCTGCCAGACGATGCAGCTCCAGATGTGTTGCAGATGTGGCCTTTTTACATTTAAAGGGATAGTTCGTGGTTTTAAAGTGGGGTTTTGGTGGAACGTGTTTGCAGCAACTTTTAGTATTTGAGTTTTTACGAAAGTCCAACTTTCTGGACTGAATGTTTTGTGTGTTTCCACACACGGTGTGAGTTCAATGAGACGTAGGACTTTAATTCTGTAGATGATGTCATGGCGTTTGGTCAAAGTTTGCTGGGAGTTTGTGCCAACACGTCCCGAGTTCACATGCTGCGTAAAGAACGATGGAAACGTCCACATCAGCCCTCCTGCAGGTTTTATAGAAATGTTTTCTACAAAAGCTTCAAAGTCCTGTGACTCGATCGTGAGGCTCACACGAGACAACTCGGTGGTTTTGATGGACCTCCTTCCTGGATGCTGTTCGACACCAACACTTTCAGCCCAGTGGTCCAAACCATCATCTGTGGTTCACATCGTTTCAGAACCGTCCCGTTTGTTTGCTCCTGCCTCTGTCCAGGTGTCCAACCTCTACCTGTACGACAGCGTGCTGATGCTGGCCAACGCCTTCTACAGGAAGCTGGAGGACAGGAAGTGGCACAGTATGGCCAGTCTGAACTGCATCAGGAAGTCCACCAAGCCGTGGAACGGAGGCTGGTCCATGCTGGAGACCATCCAGAAGGTAAGAGGTCAAACTTTGATTGTCTGCTCTGAAAAGAGACACAATATTTACACTGCAGAGAATATCTTGTCACTTTTTATCACATCTAAACAAAATCTATGAGGATTTTACGAGATTAAGTCCAATCTGACTAAACACACACACACACACACACATATATGTGTATATATATATAGGTGGGTGTGTTTACAATGTATGTTAATTGACCATCCCATCATTTGAGGTAACTGCTTTCCAGTTTTTATGTTGCTCAAAGTATAGTTGCTTCAAATAATGGGGGCAGCCAGACATTTGTAATTACCGTACCCACCACTGCACCCAGTATTCACTGGTTAACTGGTCACCATTAACTTCACACAGACTCTCCCACTGGTACATTTTCATCTTTAAATCACTTCTTGGTCTGCTGCCTTCATACATCTCCTCCTACATGTCTCTGTGTGAGTGCAGCTACAGCGTGCGCTCTCAGGACATCATTACCTGCAGTGTTCCCTCAGTGAGGACTGAACTAGACAAAAGGACCTTCTCCTACTCCGCTCCTGTTTCCTGGAATATCTTGTAAAAAGATCTGAAGCTCTCGACCTTTGACCTCTCTAAGTGGCTTCAAACATCTGTTCAGTTCCTGAGAACAACCAACACAGACATGTTCCTGTTTTTAGTTTTCTACATTCGCCTTACAACCTGTTTTTGTTACATTTTTAATACCATTTTCTTCCATTTATTTTTCAATTTATCTGCTTTTTTCATGATTGTCCATTGTTGTCGTCATTCTCTGTTTAAATCAACTCGCTCTTGAAAATGTGTCCTCGAGACTCAATGAGACTAACCTGTAGAAATAAAGGTTGAATGGAAATGAATCTAAGGGGGTCACGGCCACCATTGGCCACCCCCTGGCTCCTCCATTGCACCTGGAGGTGGATGAGACTTGTCCCTCCACTCATTAGGATCCGTCAGTCTGCGCCGCCTTGGACAAGAAAGTTTTTTTAAACTCCCTCCGTTCTTCTCCTCAGTGAAACTCCTCCCCGCTTGAATATCTCGCACCAAAAACATTTAGGTTTACTTCATTCTCTTTTTAAATCCAGTCCAGAAAAACACTCGTATTTATTTGTTTCTTTGTTCCATCACGTGAAGCTCAGAGGCTTTCCATTTGTCTCCGCTCAGATTGAATCATTTCCTGTTTCCATTCGGACTTCTTTTCTTACGAGATCCAAAATGGCAGAAAGAAAAACCCCATTGATCAGGAGGTGTAAAGTCTTTAACCTCCTCCGTCTGACAGGCTCGTGTCTCCTGATGGAGCGTTCGCTGAGCTGCACTTGCAACAGAGTGACAGATGGGCTGAGCTTCACCAAACCAAACACGTGAAAACATGATCACTCTGCAGGCGGCGACAGCGCCGACCTTTGTCTCTGACAGACGATCGCGCCGCTCGCTCTGACGGCCATCTTTAGTCTCACTTTGCATCCAGCAGGAAGTGCCGTGACGAGCCGACATTTCATCCGTGGCCTTTGAGCCGAGCAGAACTCAAGTCCTGAGCTGAACCCGTCCATCAGGCTCCTCATCTGCCACTGCAGCTCTGTAACTGATCCATCTGATCACTGATCGATAGATGGATCAGATCGATCCATCTGATCACTGATCAATAGATGGAGGATCAGATCGATCCAT
>NC_056514.1:40698444-40698559 GCF_014905685.2 Nematolebias whitei | reverse complement strand
CACGGTGAGGACTGTAATCCAGATTAGAGCTGTAACTCAGCTGCACGGTGAGGACTGTAATCCAGATTAGAGCTGTAACTCAGCTGCACGATGAGGACTGTAATCCAGATTAGAG
>NC_056514.1:40696129-40698434 GCF_014905685.2 Nematolebias whitei | reverse complement strand
AGAGCTGTAACTCAGCTGCACGATGAGGACTGTAATCCAGATTAGAGGTGTTCCTGCGTTCCTCAGCATGAAGCTCTTCTTGCAGCAGGTTAGACGCTGCCGGCTCATGTTCCTGTCTCAAGAAGTTCTTGAAGCGCGTTCCGTAATGTTGATGAACAGCGTCCGTGTTCAGGGCCACGTGTCTTCAAACGTCCTCGTGTTCACCAGGACCCCGGAGGTTCAACGACCCACCGGAGTGTCCCTCCATGAAGAGACGAGCTCTTCCAGCAGATTAAATCACAGGAGCTGAGAAATGTAATTAAACCGTCCGAGACGTCACGTTGATGTTCGAGATTATTAAAGACGATTACGCTGTAGATAATTAAATCTGATTAACCTCCGTCACCCACAGAACCCACTGAGCCACCGTGTCACCTCCACAGGTGGAGCAGAGTGGGGAGCTCGTGTTCAGCCGTCAGACGGAGCTGCAGGAACGTATAACGATAACTGGAATAAAGAAGGAAGAATGTAAGAAGGAAATAAAGAAAAGATGAAAGGAGTGGAAAATAAATGAAAATACAAAAAGGCCCCGAAGAGACGGAGAAAATGAACGACATCAAAGAAAAGAGGAGAGGAAACGGGACACGAACCAAAGTGTGGGAATAAAAATGAAATTAAAGGAAGAAACGGGAAACGTTTCAAATAATAAAAATAATAAAACATAAACTGACAAAAATCAGAAGCGAAGGAAGAACAAGAAGAAAAGACGTTTTTAATCCTAACCTGTCGACGCGCTCACTCGTCTACATTGTAAAGGGAAATGAACGTGTTTTTAATACATGAAGCATAAAAAGCTCTTCTTGTTTCATTTCGGCTCAAATTGTAAATAGTTCCTTTAATTTTTCTGCAGAGCAGCTGAAAATGATGTTTGGTCCAAAACAACAAGAGAACTTTATCCAGCAGACTATTTGTCTCGTTGTCTCCACACTGAATAAATCACAGCGAGAGCGCCTCGTTTCAGCCCTGTGGGCTCTGCAGCACCTGCTCACAGGGGATTTACCCACTTCCACACGCATGTGGGGTAATTTACATAACCTGTCATCACACACACGCGTGTGCATGTGCTTCGTGGGGACGCAACATTTTGTCATTGTTGCGGGGCCACGCTGCAGTAATCAAGACGTAATCATCTGGACTGGAGTTATGAGTCCCGCCGTGCGGTGCCATGTTGGTATGAGGCTGCAGGTCGTTTGTCACACGCATGTTGAAACGAGCACGGGTCAGCCTTCACTCAACATGTTAACATGTGCACCGCACCGTGAGGCGTGCGTCAACGTGTCGACGCTGAAGGTGGTCAGCATCATCAGAACGGTTCTTGTTACGGCTCCGTGTCATTTTGGGTCACTTGGTACCCAGACACTGGATGTGAGAAGAAACCGTCTCCTCCTTTTTATTGATTTTATTTAAACCTTTATTTGACCAGGAAATAATTCCATTGAGATTATTAATCTCTTTTACAAGGACGCCCTGTCCTTTTGTACCCTCCTTGC
Organism: Nematolebias whitei; assembly: GCF_014905685.2. Taxonomy (NCBI): domain Eukaryota; kingdom Metazoa; phylum Chordata; class Actinopteri; order Cyprinodontiformes; family Rivulidae; genus Nematolebias; species Nematolebias whitei. The sequence continues at coordinate 40,696,905 of NC_056514.1, read as the reverse complement.
CACCGCTTCATCCCCACCCCATATTTAATCTACTGGATTACACTTCTGATGTAAAGATTAGCAGACACGGACAGTATCAAGGTTCTTTATGGTCATTCTCATCACATGTGGTACATGAGGTGGAACCAAATTATGTACACAGGCTCCCAGTTACATCAAACTAGCAAAAATATAAAGTATAACAAGAACAGGACCAGGATCACATGATAGGTGTCCTGTTGCTCTTTATTCTCTGAACTCCATATCAGGTTTTTAACATGGAACCATTTCTGTTTTGTGCCGTTCTAACCGTTGAAATGTTGAAACCTTTTATCTTTTTATTATTTGTACAAATGCTGTCGACATCTCTTCTTTTGCATGTTTCAGCATACTTTGCTTTGCTTTTGTCTTCTTATGCTACTTTACACTGTTAGCTAGCCTTTTGCTAACTTTAGCTAGCCTTTTGCTAACTTTAGTTGGCGTTTATCTATTAGGTAGCATTTTGCAACTTTTAGCTAGTAGTTTCCGCGGAATAATTTTAGCTTCTGATTTACTCCTTTTATTTTTTTAGCTATCATTTTGCTCCTTTTAACTGTTTTTTTAAACTTGGTGTTTTTTGTTTCTTGATTAGTTTTAGCTATGCTTCCTAAGCTTTTAGCTAAGGTTTTACTTATTTAGGCTCTAACAGCTCAGTTTTAGCTTCTGCAGCAGATTCAGGGAGATAAAGTTAGAGAGGACAGACTGAGATGATTTGGACATGTCCAGAGGAGGGACGGTGGTTTGGACATGTCCAGAGG
>NC_056514.1:40692444-40696119 GCF_014905685.2 Nematolebias whitei | reverse complement strand
CATGTCCAGAGGAGGGACTGTGGTTTGGACATGTCCAGAGGAGGGACAGTTGGTATATTGGTAGAAGGATGTTAGAAATGCAGCTGCAGGAAAAAGACAAAGAGGAGACACATGGATGTAGTTAGAGAGGACATGGAGGGAGTTTGAGTGAGGACAAAGGACACAGAGGACAGAGTGAGATGGAGGAGAGGCTGTGGAGACCTGAAGAGGGAAAAACTGAAAGAAGAATACGACGATGGTACTGGGAGCTGTGGTAACTGGTTCTTGTCACTTTAGATCCTATTACAGGCTCTGGAAACCCAGTTTGAGGTTTCCTGTGAACGTACTGGGCCAGACGTCTCATCCTGTGAACGTACTGGGCCGGACGTCTCATCATGTGAACGTACTGGGCCGGACGTCTCATCCTGTGCACGTACTGAGCCGGACGTCTCATCCTGTGAACGTACTGGGCCGGACGTCTCATCCTGTGAACGTACTGGGCCGGACGTCTCATCTCACCTGGTCTTATTCCATCAGGCAGCTGAAATGTGTTTGCAGGAGGAAGATGAAGCTGCAGTGAGAGTTGGTGACGTGCAGGTGGATGTTTGTCTTATCAGCTGCTCGCTCTCATTACGAACACGCTCGATTCATTTTCCCCTCAAGGCTTCCGCCTTATCCCAATCTCCATCTCTATCTTCCACCTCCATCCATGCCTCTCTGTCCTCTCCCAGGGACATTTCTCAAAGCAAGTTTCCCCCACCCCACCCCACCCACAGATCCGAGCTGATAGAGATTGAAATGTTATTTCCTCTTTCCCCCAGAAACTTGTCGACAGCGTCCGGGTCCTTCAGACCTCCCCCGTATGTTCTCCCATCTGTCCTCACTGTTTTCATCTCATTCACTCCTGATGTGTCCACCCGGCAATTTGTTGTCCTCTGACAAAAGACGGGAAAAGAAATCTGGATTCGTGTTCTCGCCGTCCTCTTGAGTTGACAGCAGAGACCGAGCGCGTCAGAAGACATTACGCTCTGGCCCACGTTTCTTCAGCGAGTGTCTGTTTTTAATCAGGCGCCGGACGACCTCTGGGATGACTGCAGCCGACAGCTAATGTCTCCAACTTTTAATAGGCCTGGATTTAGCTCCAGTGGTTCTCAAACTGAGGTCTGAGGACTCTGAAGGGTTCATCAGGGAGTCGCAGACGAGTCACGCACACGAGCGAGGGAAGAATTAGCTGATCATTTTTAAAGTGGTTTTGTTGTGATAAAATCTGCTTCTGACCCAACAACTCGAGAACTCTTCAGCTGGCGGAGCTGATTGCTACCAACATTATAATAATTATCACCCACCATTCATGGGCAATCATGTAACCACTTGTGTCTGTGATTGTCTGTTAGCAAAATATATTAATGAACCAGTGAACGTTTTAATGGACCTCGGTCAGTAATTATGTACTTCTACAACTTTTTGTCCACCGTTGCAGAGCCAAGTGGGAGAATTAAAATACCCTCCATGTGTTTGTGATCATGACGGCTTGAGTGAGATACTAACATTTTGTTGTGTGGCTGCATGTAGGCGCAACTACGGTCTCCTTTGAAAACTAGGTTACTGTGTCAAAATCCAAGATAGCCACCACCATATATGTATGTAAGTGACCACCCCTATTATTTGAGGAAACTGTTTTCTAGTTTTTATTTTGCTTAAAGTTTTCTCAAATGATTGTGGTGGCCAATATTAATTTATGGGGGCCAAGGCCACCATTGGCCACCCCTTGGATCATCTTCCATTGCTCCTGGTGGTGGATAAAATGTCTCCCTCCTTTCTCCAGGATCCATCTCTCAGGTCCTCTGGACGGATTCTTCTTGTTGAAACGTTTCGTCTTTTATCCAAAGGACTTCTTCAGTCTGAGGAGCTGCAACAAAGTCAGTCTTATAAATAGCACCTTCTCATGGTGGATCAGCCAGTTTGTTGTTGACGTCCAGAACCAGCTGTTCACGTGATGGAGGACCATCAGACTAACGACTGATCATTAGCACCTCATGGCTGTTTACTACTCACAGGGGGTTGAGTGATAGTAGCAATAACAGCATTGTAAGAGGGGGACAGTTGAACCCGGAGGCTCCGCCCCTGTTTAATGATGGACAGGTACTCTTCACAAAGATGGCTTCCTTCACTCCTCTCTCAAACCTCCCTCTGTTCTTCTCCAGTGTAGCTCCTCCCCACTTGAATATCTTGCACCAAAAACATTTAGGTTTGCTTCATTCCCTGTTCAAGTACAGTCCAGGAAAAACATTCACGATGCAACACAAACACAAAGAGCAGATCAGAAACAGATCTACTGTGTGACCTGGTGTGGTAGTAGCTGAGCATCATCCCCAACACAAGCGCCAGCAGATCCTGTAAGTGTTTGAAGGTCCTGAAAATCCAGATGTTTTTGTTTATCTTCATGTAGACATGAACAGCAGCTGTTCCTTCCCTCAGAATGTGCATACATTTAGTAGATGTAGATAAACGGCCGCTCTGCGCCTGAATAATAAATGTAATGCATCAAACATATGCTGCTGTGTTTTAGTGGAAGTGATGGAGCCTGATAACAACAGAATCACTAATGATCATGTTTACATCTTCTCCATCGCACCACTTTCTCCTCTTCACTTCTGTCGGATCCTCGTCTTTTCTCGTCTTTATTTTTCTAACTCGAGAGAGCTAAAGAGCCGTGGGTTGTTGTTGGTTTGTTTTGTGGGGGGCAGAAATTACCCACCCATCGCCTGTAATGGGTCCGGCATTGTTATCGTCTCCTCAGAAATGAATCCATTAGAAATGTTGGAGAACGAAAATGGGCCTCAGGCGGCACTAATTTCAAATCCCCGAGGTAATTTGGAGTCGTTAACAACAATTTGTGCCTTTGAAAACTTAGCTTGCTAATTTCTGTATAGAATGCATAGAGTGACATATTTTATATTACTTTCCTGTTTTTCTTTCAAAGCCATAAGATGGAGTCCTGTTCTTTTGTTCTTACGAGGCGTGGGCCGTGATGAGTGGCTGCTGATCTCCTGGACACCCTGTCACGACACCTAATGAAGCTTTCTGATGACGACAGGGCGGAAAAGAAAGAGAACAGATGTAGTGTTCGGGTTTACAACGTACGGATGATACAAAGCAGCAGTGTGGCCCAAGAGTTTCTGACAATCATCAGGTCCAGAGGGACAACACGTGACGTCTCCTCAGTTTGAACTCATGACAGTTTTCTTTTTAGTGACATCACTACTGAAACATTGCACTTTTGCAATAACTAGAAAAAACAAAGTTAAACTTCAGCAAACCTTAGATTTTAGTTACAGTGTAAACACAAACATTTAATATTTTCACAGAATGTTAGTGTCATCATCTGAAAACACATGAACCCATTTAAAACTTGGTCCCAATCTCTATGGTCCAATTCAGTTCAGTTTATTTCTTCAGCTCCAAGTCACAACAGAATCGTCTCAGGCACTGAACAGAAACTTTTAAATATAAAATAATAATTTAACATTATTTATCTGAAGAGCAGCTCTGAGTTTAACTCCATCACTGAACTCTCATCTTGAACAAGCATGAAGGCGACAGTGGAAAGAAAAACTCCCTCATGAGGAAGAAACCTTTAGTCCAGGTGTAGTTTCCATAGTTCAGGTGTAGTTTCTATGGTCCAGGTGTAGTTTC
>NC_056514.1:40688805-40692344 GCF_014905685.2 Nematolebias whitei | reverse complement strand
ATAGTTCAGGTGTAGTTTCTATGGTCCAGGTGTAGTTTCTATAGTCCAGGTGTAGTTTCCATAGTTCAGGTGTAGTTTCTATGGTCCAGGTGTAGTTTCTATAGTTCAGGTGTAGTTTCTATGGTCCAGGTGTGGTTCCTATAGTCCAAGTGTGGTTCCTATTGAAAGAAAAACAAGTAAAACCATAATTAAAAATACAAACAGGAAGAGTAGAGCAAGTAAAAACAGCAGCAGAGAGAAGAAATGTGCTCAGTTTGTCCTCCAGCAGTCTATGCCTCTAGCAGCAGAACTAAGGGATAGCTCAGGAACCCAAGCCAACCCTAACTATAGGATTTATCAAAAAGGAAAGTCTTCAAACTGGACAATGTGTCAGCCTCATGGACAGAAACTGGAAGTTGGTTCCACAAGAGAGGAGACTGAGAACTGAAAGATCTTCCTCCCATTCTGCTTTTGTAAACTCTAGGAACCACAAGTAATCCTGCAGCCTGAGAGCGAAGTGCTCTGTTAGTAAAATATGGAACAATAAGATCTGTAATATAAGATGGAGCTAGGTTGTTGAGGGCTTTGTGTGTTACAAGGTTTTAAAGTCCATGCTGAATTAAAATATTGTTGGTTTTGAACGTTGCAAACTGGGTCTAGTGATTTTAGTTCATCTCCAACATGAATCATCTTGTGCTTCTTTAAGGTCGAACTGATAGATATTCTAGAGTTGTGACTTTATAAATAAACTGAATGGAGAAGCCAACAAGCTGCTGTTGACTTTTCCACTTCAACACATTTGCAACACGTTAACATTCACCTCCGAGCGAGCCTCAGCTGCCAGGACGAACTCATCACTCCTGACTGTCTCATTAACGTGAGTTGTTGTCAAGTCGTGTGAGTTGAATTTTAATTATGAACGCGGTTCCTTTAAGTGAAGGGTAGTGTACAGCTGGGTGGAGGTAACAAAGCTCTAATTATCCAACACTTGCAGAGGAATGCTGAAATCATCAAAGAAGAAAACTAAACCCTGAACCAGTTGTAAAATATGGAAAGGTGAATCGTGCTCAGCGTGACGATGTGCGTTTTCATGCAGCTGATTGTTTGTTGCTCCGTTTATTAATATGTGTTTACATCGATATAATCACTTCATGCTGATTTAATATATCAGCCCCACGCTAGTCCCGTAATTAGTCGTAAATAATTACACCGAGGTGGTTTTACTTTCCATTATTTTTACCGTGTATCATTTTTTAGCTACATTACTTAATAATGACTTGTTTATTGCCTTTTGACAACTTGATTGTTTTACCAAACAAACTATAATGAAACGGCTCAAAACTGCTGCTTAACATGGCGTCTGTAGCTGTACGGTTTAATTTTCTGTTTTATATCAAATAAAGTCAGAATCAGGAAGTGGAACAACAACGTAGTAAGAAGTTCAGTTCTGCACTTATTTCATGGTTTTAATGGCAAAACTTTGTTTTACTGCTTTTATTTTTATATATTAAGACATTTTAATTTTATCACGCATCCAAATGACGTGGAAACAGTCATTGATCTAAAAGTCTGTTTTAATAAAAACAAACTGGTCCCTGATGGTTTGAAATGAAAACCCAGTTTGTGTTTTTCATTCTGCTCTCACTCGGGCGGCGCCGGTCAATCAATCGAAGCCTGCGGTGAGTTATTAGATCAACAACGACGTGTTTAGTGCAGCATGAAGAAAACAAAGAGGTGCCCTGTGTCCACAGGAGCCCACGTTTAATCAACACACAGAGACGCTGAGGCTGACGGACGTCTCGGGGACAAACAGACCGCAGTGACAGCGAAGGGACGGCCCGCTGCTGTAACTCACACCCTCTAAAAGTCTTTTCAAATCACCGCTCCAAGGAGCGATGAAGACGAGGTGAAAGTGTGGAGGGGGGGCTGAGAAACTGTGTCAGTTGCTGGCATTTGACTCTGCTGTCCACAGGAGAGTCAGTTATAGAAATACAGCCGACATAGGATGACGGGGGGTGGGGGGGGCTGACATTTGAAGAAAAAAGAAGGTGAGGACGGGAATAATGCATGAGCTGCGACGCTGTGAGCGAGGAAGAACTGTATCCACCATGTTTGACCTCCGTGGGGAGCGGGGCTCAACATGCTGGATGAGGAAGCAGGACGGACTTCCACGGGCGCCAGCCTTCAGCTGATGGTCAGGAGGCTTCGGCTGACACATGCTGAAGCTTCAGTCCATCACGCCGCCTCTTTAAACTCGAACCTGAGACTGAAACCAGCTCGAAGAGTCTGAGAATCTCTTCCTGTTCCCTGGACATGAGGTCGCTGTCGTTCAAGTATGGAAGCACGCAAAATGTCACAAGATGCTTTGTTCAGTTTGTTTCACATGTGAGATCCACTGTTGTGTAGACGACAAGCAGCTCTGTTTGTGGGTGAAGCTGAGAGGAATAATATGAGACTAAAATTATAAAAGTCATGTCACTGAAAACACCAGAATCATGAGCGACCCATGATTTAAACCTTTGGCGCCTACAAAATGCATCATAATGGTATTGTTCAACATGACCGAAGGAGAAGTTCTACTTCAGACGAGACGGGTCTACTTCCTGTGTTTCAGACTTTGTAGGACGTGATTGGGAGGTGGAACGGTTGCAGCACTTTGTGTTGCGGACGTTTGAACTCAAACGTAGCTCAGAACATGCAGCTTTAAGAGTTTATCTTCTTTCAAGTGTCTGTTAGCTGCTAGTGTGAATCTACACTTGTCATGTGTACGACTTTATGATTTGTTCATATTTTATTGTTAATTATATCCTTTCGGTTGGCACATTGCTTGTTTAAGTCTTGCTTTGACTTTGTGAAGCCCTCTGCCTTACGCTTGTATTTAAAAGAGCTACACTGATAAAGTTGAGTTATAAAAAACTAATTTTTTTACAAAGTCCCAGCTCCATACATTTTCAGATAATCTATTTCTAATTCTTCCGTAAGCTGAATGATATAAATTCAATGCTACAGCAAATTGGTTAGTGGACATGACTTTAGGCCTGAGCGCTCTTTTGATGATGAGTCTTTTTTTTTCTGCTTCAAAGAGTCAATTTAAGCTTTTAACCTTTGCTAACCCAGCAGCTCGCTCAGAAAATAGAGCAGGACACGAAGTACAATGAAGAGCCGGAGAAAGAGGAGAGCCGCGGCGTAATGAAGAAAACATTCACGACCTAATCTTCATTTTCCAGGAGACGGAGTCAGAAAAGCTCCACAGATGTTTGAGGAAGATGAAAAGCAGACGTGAATCATTCTGGTTCATAATTCTGGTTCATAATTCTGGTAAAGAATCCGAGTCGACGAAGCAATGGAAGAGCGTGGAGTAAACGGCACGTTTAGCACAGAACGACTGTAGAACATCTATAGAACAATAGAACCGCTGTAGAACTGTAGAACAATTGTAGAACATCTATAGAACAGCTGTAGAACAACTATAGAACAGCTGTAGAACTATAGAACATCTATAGAACAGCTGTAGAACAACTGTAGAACATCTATAGAACAACTGTAGAACAACTATAGAA
>NC_056514.1:40681418-40685805 GCF_014905685.2 Nematolebias whitei | reverse complement strand
ACAGCTGTAGAACAACTGTAGAACATCTATAGAACAACTGTAGAACAACTGTAGAACAACTATAGAACAACTGTAGAACTATAGAACATCTATAGAACAGCTGTAGAACAACTGTAGAACTATAGAACATCTATAGAACAACTGTAGAACATCTATAGAACAACTGTACTACATCTATAGAACAACTGTAGAACATCTATAGAACAACTGTACTACATCTATAGAACAACTGTAGAACATCTATAGAACAACTGTAGAACATCTATAGAACAACTGTAGACCATCTATAGAACAACTGTAGAACATCTATAGAACAACTGTGTAACAACTGTAGAACATCTATAGAACATCTATAGAACAACTGTACTACATCTATAGAACAACTGTAGAACATCTATAGAACAACTGTGGAACATCTATAGAACAACTGTAGAACATCTATAGAACAACTGTAGAACATCTATAGAACAACTGTACTACATCTATAGAACAACTGTAGAACATCTATAGAACATCTATAGAACAACTGTACTACATCTATAGAACAACTGTACTACATCTATAGAACAACTGTACTACATCTATAGAACAACTGTAGAACATCTATAGAACAACTGTACTACATCTATAGAACAACTGTGGAACATCTATAGAACATCTATAGAACAACTGTACTACATCTATAGACCAACTGTACTACATCTATAGAACAACTGTACTACATCTATAGAACAACTGTAGAACATCTATAGAACAACTGTACTACATCTATAGAACAACTGTACTACATCTATAGAACAACTGTAGAACAACTGTACTACATCTATAGAACAACTGTAGAACAACTGTACTACATCTATAGAACAACTATAGAACAACTGTACTACATCTATAGAACAACTGTAGAACAACTGTAGAACAACTGTACTACATCTATAGAACAACTGTAGAACAACTGTAGAGCAACTCTTCTCAACTCTTCTTCTGGGGCAGATGTAATCTTCATCTCTGAAACCTGGCTCAACAAATCAGTACTGAATAATGACGTGGCAATCAATGGATTTAATATCTACTGCTGTGATCATCAAAAAAAGGGGGGTGGGGTGGGGAGTCACTATTTACATCAGAGATTCTCTGGTTTCTAGTCTTGTGTCTTCTAAAACAATTCCAAACCAGTTTGAAGCCTTAGCTGTAAACATCAGTTTGAATGGAGGCCAGATCTTACCTGTAGTGGGTTGTTATCGTCCCCCCTCAGCAGCACCTGAGGCTCTGTCCTCCCTGATGGAATTCCTTGGACATTTAAAATTCAAAGATATTTTTTTGGCAGGAGATTTCAACATTGACTGGGATAAGTCGACCCCCCTCTGTGATAAATTAAAGGAATGTTGCCTGTCACTCAATCTAACCCAATTGATCGACTCTCCCACTAGGCCAAACGAAAACCTTCCTGAAAAATATTACGTCTTAGACCTGTGTCTAACTAATATGCTTCACAAATTCCCTGGTACAGGTGTATTCGCCAACATTTTGAGTGATCATTGTGTGACAGCTGCTTTGAGAGATATTAAACTTCCACCTTCTAAGCCCAGATTAATTCAAAAAAGGATCTGAAACGTTTTTGTGAACAGTCATTCCTCTGGGATCTGTCTCACTTTGACTGGCATCATATTCTATTAATTGATGACGTGAACTCTGCTTGGAACTATTTTCATAATAATTTCATTTATTTTCTGAACAAACATGCTCCTTTTCGTCAGTTCAGAATAAAGGGACGAGACAGCCCCTGGTTTACTCCAGAGCTAGCTGACCTCCTGCACAGGAGAGATCATCTTTGGGCTGCAGCGAGAAAATCTGGCTCAGACACTGATTGGTTGAGTTTTCGACAGATGAGGAATAAATGTACAACTGTTGTCAAAGCAGCAAAACGCAACTATTTCTTATCTCAGACCTCCAAAAATCTAAATGACCCTAACAGATTCTGGAAAACAATTAAATCTCTCTCAGGCACCCCCCAATCATCTGACCTCCCATCACAACTTCTCGTTAACTCTGTTCCTGTGTCAAATAAGCACGAGATCCTGAACTGTCTCAACAAACATTTTGTTGCTTCTGGTTCTTTATTTGACACAGTTACTAATGGAAGATCAGCCACTTCACTTAATAACCAAACTTCTACAAATCAAATCCCTCCTACAAGTCAATCCTCAGTTAATCACAGCTTCTCTTTTTCTCCATTCTCAGTCAGTGAGGTCAATAAACTGTTAAAAGATCTTGACCCTAAAAAATCTGCAGGTCCAGATGAACTTCCACCTTATTTCTTAAGGCTGGCTGCTCATATCATCACAGTCCCTGTGACCCACATCTTCAATCTCTCCATGAGACAAAACTCCATCCAGACTCTTGAAAACAGCCTTTGTTCTTCCTTTGCTGAAGGGAGGTGACCCCCCCTCACTGAACAACTATGGACCAATCTCTAAACTCTGCATTTTAGCCAAGGTTCTAGAAAAACTGATAAACTCTCAAATCAGAAATGACCTGGACTCATTTAACATCTTACCTCCACATCAATCTGGTTTCAGGAAACAACACAGCACAACCACTGCTTCACTGAAGGTTCTTAATGACGTTGTTGAAGCACTGGATGCTAAGGATTATTGTGCTGCACTTTTCTTAGACCTGTCTAAAGATTCTGACTCTGTGGATCAAAACATCTTGAGTCAGAAGATCTCTGAAACTGGTTTCTCAGATCACACCATTGGTTGGTTCTCTAACTATCTTTCAGACCGGAGGCAATGTGTTCAACATAATGGTACATAATGGTAGAAGGTGCTATTTAAGAGACTGAGCTGAATATAGCACCTCAGACTGAGGAAGTCTCTCGGATGAGAGACGAAACGTTTCTATATATTTTTTTTGCTTTGTTTTGTTTTTTTGAATGTCCAGAGGACCAGATTGAACTTTTTTGGATTTTTCTACCTGGATTATTGAGCATGCATCAGGGTACTTCCTTCAGTTATTTAACAGTCAACAATGGTGTACCACAAGACTCAGTCTTAGGACCCACCCTCTTTACAACCTACATACATAATGTAGGTAAAAACATCCCTGATGCATCCATACATTTCTACGCTGATGACACAGTTGTTTATTGTCGAGCTAAAACTGTTGCTAAGGCTCTATAACTTTTGAAATCTGCATTTAACATCCAGACAGATTTGTTACACCTCAAACTTGTCCTAAATGACGACAAAACCAAACGGATGCTTTTTTCAAACAAGAAGTCGGTCCCAGCAGTTCTTCCTCCGATTTTATCAAATGGTGTCCTCATTGAGTTTGTTGATCCTGATGGATGGAGGGATGAATGGATGGATGAATGGATGGATGGATAATTGGATGGATGAATGGATGGATGGATAATTGGATGGATAGATGGATGGATGAGTGATGGATGGATGGATGGATGGATGAGTGAGTGATGATGGATGGATAGTTGGATGGATGGATGGATGGATGGATGGATGGATGGATGGATGGATGGATGAGTGATGGATGAGTGATGGATAGTTGGATGGATGGATGGATGAGTGGATGGATGGATAGATGTAGTCTGGTCCATGATGAATCCAGACAGACGTTGCTGTGTTTCAGCAGCACTTTGAAAAGCTAAAGGAAGAAACAAATTGTTCATTTAGCTGCTGTTTAGCTGCTGTTTAGCTGCTGTTTAGCTGCTGTTTAGCATCCTCAGCTTGGACCGACTCCTCATCCGTTCAAGTTAAAGTTGGATGATGGTGAATAATAAGTGGCATCCTGGAGGTGGAATCGACCGATCTGGATGTTTGTGTTCCAGCTGTAAGAGTTTCTGTGATCCAGGCCGAGAAGATCCCACCACAGTAAGATCCTGGTTCCTCTCCAACACTTCACCAGTTTATACAAGATGCAGGGAAGACTGGAGTGACGTGAGGCGTTTAAAGACTGGAGATAAACGATCTGTGTTAATGAGGAACACCCCCGCTCTCCCCCACGTGAAGAAGAACGAGGGATGAGGATCATGGAGAGGACAGCAGAGCTGAGAACAGCTCTCACTCCTTCATCGTCCTCGCTGCCTCTCCTTCACTCCCAGCCTCCTTCAGGTCACCTCTCTGCTCTGGTTCTTTCATCTTCAGCTCATGTTTGTTTGTTTGTTTGTTTGTTTGTTTGCATTAAACAGGCAGAGGAGGAGAGGATTGTTCTGGCTGTGAACCTGTCTGGGAGGAAAAAGAAAGAGTGGGACAGAAACAGGAGCTAATGGCTTCTCTTCTGTTTCATTCTGTCATAACTGCGAGGGTTTGGTTTAGAATCTGTCCCCCCCCCCCCCCCCCCCCCCCCCCCCCCCCCCCCCCCCCCCCCC
>NC_056514.1:40672008-40681318 GCF_014905685.2 Nematolebias whitei | reverse complement strand
CCCCCCCCCCCCCCCCCCAACAATCAGGCCAGTTTTTAATTGTGCCGTCAGTTTCTGAGCCTGGAGAAGCACGAGATCACTGCCGAGTTGCGACAACAGCAGGACGCTGTTACAGGAAAGTGTTTCAGTAATGGGTCTGAGTCCAGATGTGCCGTTTTCCAAACAAAGATCACAGAAAGGACTCGTTAGAAACCCTGGAAGTAAAGATGGAGGCCGTCTGACCAGTTTGTGCCTTCTCTATTAATTACAAGAAACCAGTTTGTCTGAAGAACAAACAACCTCTGGTGGTCTGTGAGACTGTTGATGTGAGGGAGGGATGAGGGATGAGTGAGGGAGGGATGAAGGATGGAGGGATGAGGGAGGGATGGAGGATGGAGGGATGAGTGATAGAGGGATGAAGGATGGAGGGATGAGGGAGGGATGAAGGATGGAGGGATGAGTGAGGGAGGGATGAGTGATGGAGGGATGGATGTTAAATAATTGGATCTTTTAAACAAACTGTTTTTCTCTCAGCAGAATAATAAACTTGAGTCTCTGTCAAACGCTGCATGTTTTTATTAATGAACTGTGAATGGTGTCTAATGTCAAAGGTAATTTAATTAATGAGGCTAATAATGTTAATTAATTTTAATAATTTAATTCAATCTAAGAAACAAACATAAAACAGGAATGAAAAATAAACTGAAAACTTGGCTTCAGAACAATAAATAATTTATCTGCAGAGATCCGTATGTTTCGGACGTTGTGCAGTTTTTTAGATTTTTCCACCTGGATTATTGAGCAGCATCAGATTTTATTATTCTGTTAACATTTGTTTTATCCTCACCGTCGTGTAAAGAGTTGAACTGAAGCAGCAGGTTCACAAATCTACTTCCTGTCACCTGAACGATCTGATTGGTTGTTCACAGCTCTGCACATTCAAGTGATTTTATGAATTTATTAATTCATAAAAATTATAATAAACCAGTTTGCGTAATAAATGCTCACTGATAACTGGAGGCAGCAGATGTATTGTGGGTAAATGGGGAGGAGACGTGCATCTGTGTGCGTCCCAACCAATCAGTAAACTTGTGTGTGTGTGTGTGTGTGTGTGTGTGTGTGTTTGTGTGTGTGTTTGTGTGTGTGCGTGTGTGCGTGCGTGCGTGCGCGCTCTGATTTCAGTAAAACTCCAGAACAAACGCTCTGATCTTTTGTGCAGAGAAACGATGCCCTGCTGTGTTTAGAGGGTTTCCATGGCGACTGAGGCAGAAGAACTGAAAGGTCCGGCGCTGCGGCTCGAACAGCTGGTTGAAAACCAAAGTGCCCAACGTGCTGAACCAAGACGGATTTATTTATTTATGTGTTCAAAAAGAACTATTGAATAAATGCTGCGCATGAGCTACAGAAGCTAAATAATGCTCATGGGCTGCTGACTTGGTGCATGTGTTGGGGATGACTCTCAGCTACTACCACCCGATGCGTCTTCTTTGGGACCCTTAGGAGGATCCTGTACCTGCTGTTTTAACTGAACATGTGACTGGAGCGGGCCGGCGGCGCTGGTGGATCGATTCAGACCTAGTTTCAGGTTCTTTGTGTCAGACTGTGTTGGAATAAAGAAAAGTGGACGTGTGTCGATGTTGTCTCCGGCCTGATGTCCTGCGTTGTCTCCGTCTGGCAGTGGAGGACCGAGCCGTGACGTGAAGACCCTGGACATGAGTGAATAATTTGCCGCCTGTGAGCCACGCTGTCTAACTGCTGCACTGCGCCGACGACCTCTGACTCTTCAGCTAACGACATGATTCGTTAGCGTAGCGTCACACACACTTTGTTCTTGTAACACGCTGTCTCTGGTGTGTCCTCTCTGCAGCTGGCCACCTGGGACTCGGTCCACGGACTGAACGGCAGCCTGAAGGAGAGCCGGATAGAGAACGGCATGCAGGGAGTGACGGTTAAAGTGGTCACCTTACTGGTAGGTGCCGCAGTTCTGATTCGTTTTGAATTTGTTTATTAACGTCCTTTTTTAACGTCATTTTAAGAGCCCCTAATTTAGATTTGTTGATAACTGGGTGTCGGAGTGAAAAAGTCCTAAAACGCCACCCTGGTGTTCTGATGTGGACAGCCTAAACATAACTTTTTGAAAACGATGATGTCATAGTCGCAGCTCTAAGCTAGCCCATGACCTCTGATGACAGATGCGGCTACAACTACAGTAAAAGCTTAATATGCTGATGAACAATAAGAGCCTTAAAGCTCTCATTATTACTCTGAATATTCTGAGGCCAAAATATTTTAATCACTTTACTGAACTGAAGTTTCCCTCAATCCTTTGAACATTGTGAGGAAATCCCTCCACTCAGCTCCCACCAGACCCTCTGCCTGAAGGCGTCCATGATGTCCTCGTATGTTTGTGGACACGTCTCCGGTCAGCAGCAGTTACTGGGACACAGTGGAGCTCTACTTCGTATCTTCATGTGTTCTCCATCCTTGTGTGTTCCTGCTTGTGTTCACAGTTTGCAGCGTCTGCTCTGCATCGCTTCCTGTTTGTGGTGCCGTTTTATGACAGCGCCACCTCCAGGCCTGGCATCGTTACTGCAGCGTCTGGGTTCAAAGTATTTCTAGAAATGGTGCAAAAGTTACCTAGACATTTTTCTAGAAAGAACAAAACGATTTGGAAAGAGCAACCTCATGTGCACGAAGCCAAAGGCTGCATGAACTTTCTTGCAGTAGAGTTTATCTGTGATGGACCTTCCAACACATGACATCTTTAGCTGTTTGTTCAATACACGACATCTTTAGCTGTTTGTTCAACACACGACATCTTTAGCTGTTTGTACAACACACGACATCTTTAGCCGTTTGTTCAATACACGACATCTTTAGCTGTTTGTTCAACACACAACATCTTTAGCTGTTTTTCCAACAGCTCTTACAGCTGCTGAGTCTGGTGAAACACAAATAAAAACGATCAGTTTTTTCCTTTAGCTGCTATAGCTACAGTAATTTCAGCTTTTTGTGATGAGCTCATCTTCTATGAGTTCCCTGGAAATGGTCAGTCAAGGGTTTTGACGGCTCGGTGTCTTCGTCCTTCAGAGAGATTCTCTCGTTGAGGAACACAAAGTTCCACCTTCAAACTTTTTGATTATTTTAAGGCGCCGGTCCAACTCTTTGGCTGAAAGCGCCTCGTCCGTTCGGTGTGATTAGTTTAAGAGAAACGAACCGTCTGCGCTCCGACAGCAGCAGCTGTCTGCTCTGGCAGAGCCCAGTTCTTCTTCTGCTGCCGGAGCGGCGCAGAGACGCAGGTCCAACCAAGCAGGACTAATACCTCCAGCCTGCCGTCCACGGCCTGCTGCAACACACACACACAACCTCTGGTTCTGTGCACAGACGTGGACTCCTCCACACTGAAGGCCCGTGTTTCCACTGTTTAAAGCGTGCGTGTGATTTGTCATGAGAACTGTCCCTGAACCCCCAGTTCGTTGAAGCACACGTTTCAGATCTGCAGTCATCTTTTTTCTGCAGCGCTGAAGCTTTCGTCCTCGTGACTCCCCCGCGCTCCTCTCTCCGACTCTCCGCAGGAGGATCCCTTCGTCATGGTGGCAGAGAACATCCTCGGGCAGCCCAAGAGGTATAAAGGATTCTCCATCGACGTCCTGGACGCCCTCGCCAAAATCCTGGGCTTCAAATACGAGATCTACCAGGTGAGGCTCAGAGAACACATCTGTGGTTCCACTCATTAAAGGTGTCAGGCGTCGGGTTGAAACGTCACGGTGAGGCCTGACCTTGACCTTTTTCACACGGGTCAAAATGAGCACATGCATCAGTCACTTCGCCTACGGTGCGCTAAAAGGGACAAACTTAAGACTCCAGCTGCAGTTGTTTCTGATTGTTGTGGTGTTAGGACAAGTCTGCTTTTGCTTCTAAAGGTGAGAGGTTTCCGTCTCGACGTGGACTCCAGGTCAAACTAAACTTTGTGTCGAACTTTAACAGCACGGCAGCGGGCAACAAGCATTCAAGAAACCTTTCATGTTACCTAGTTAAAAGAAGGAATCTCCACCAGCGTTTAAACTGGTTTTATCAGTTGTTTTACTTCACAAAACCAAAACTTTATGTTCCATCACTGGCCTTACTGGTAATATATATATTTGTTTTTCCCAATATGTCTTCCCTATTTTACGTTATCAGTGCCAATGGTTATGATGTCAGTATCTTACCTGCAGCAGACAGCTGTCAGGATCATCTTAATTCGGCGGAGTCAGAGAAGAATTATGAGTTTGATAACAGATACTCAGAAACTGAGTTTCAGCTTGAAACCTGAAAAATGTACAGCTTCATCTGAAACGTGAATACACTAAAAGAGAGTTAACTACATTTTAAATAAAGGGTTATGAACTGTTAATATCTTACCTGTTTGTAGATGTTCTTGTGATAGAAATACTGATAGTCCTGCAGGAAGAGCTACAGCTAACTGCTGCTGTCACGGTTTTAAAATAACCACAGAATTGTATGTGAACCACATGTAATGCTGAAGTGATGGCAGGTTCATAAAATGTTGTTTGAAGATTAGAGCTTCAAAATGGCATCAGTCCAGTTGTTCTTTCAGATATTTGAACTACCAGTAGATAATTAATGTGGTCAGATTTAAACTCTTTCTCTGTAAAGTGAGTTTGTTCAGAGAGTTCTCTACAACACTTGATAGTTATAAAATAACCAGACTGTTTGTCAGACTCACGCTTCAGTCTGGGCTGAGTGTGTCTGACAAACACCTGACCCTCCACACGATGTTCAAAAGGTTGTGAAGAATAATAAATGAACAGTTATTGATTGGTTTTGCAGACGATCAGGCGACTTGGTTTTCTGGACTGGTCCGTATTATCACTGGTCCTTTCTTTGTTGTTGTCAGGTAACAGACAGTAAATATGGCTCCCAGCTTCCCAACGGCTCGTGGAATGGAATGATCGGTGATCTCATCAACAAGGTGAATCCAGCCTTCATCAACCAGTTCTCTGGGTATAATTGTGACCCATAAATGCCTCCAGGGTTTAAAAGTTGAGGTTAAAATGAAGCAGCAGAACTGTTGATTAATTAATTGGTGCTGCCGACCATCAGACTGCTCTAAGAATCACACAGAGGTTCATCAGACAGGTTCTGGCAGCTAACCTCCCGGAGCGTAACACACCTGTCCGCCTCCATTTCTTCTGTCATCTTCCTGCAGAGAGCCGACCTTGCCGTGTCAGCCATCACCATCACGCCGGAGAGGGAGAACGTGGTGGACTTCAGCAAGCGTTACCTGGACTACAGCGTGGGCATCCTGCTGAGGAAACCCGAGGAGAAGATCAACATCTTCTCCCTGTTCGCCCCGTTCGACCTGGCCGTCTGGGCCTGCATCGCCGCTGCCATCCCCGTGGTGGGAGTTCTCATCTTCCTGCTCAACAGGCTGCAGGCGCTGCGCTCCTCTTCCTCCCTTAATGCACCAGGACCGCTATCCAACGGGGTGGGTCCGGGCACGCTGCACAGTGCCATCTGGATCGTTTATGGAGCATTTGTGCAGCAAGGTGAGCAAAGAGAAACCACCAGGGGAAGGGACTGGGTGTGGACCTGGTTCCAAAATAAAATCACGTATGCACAGAGGTTTTCAAGATCTCTGCTGCTGAACATCAGCGTTTAGAAATCTGTGCTAGCTTAGAAAACATACACACACGGGGGGGGGGGCGACCATGACCTCTGACCCAAAGGTCACCTTTCACAACTTTTGACCTGAATAATTTTTTATGCTTTTTAACATCGGACCTGCTGGTGTCCCGGAGGAGCAAGTTCTTCATCCATTCACTCGTATGCTGCAAGTTTAAAGCTGAAGATGGAGCAAGATGCTGGAGATACATTCTCCTAGTCATACTCTTCACTGTTGCTTTCAAACAGGCAGCAACTAGCTGCTGGTGCAGATGTTTACCAGATGACGTGACCCATCCAGGCCTCGTCCTGTCTTATGTTATACAGGGATGTCTCTTTTTGTGTGTGGGGACAAAGTTCCAACTCTGACACTGACAACACTACAGGCAAAGACTGGGCTTTCCTCAAACAGTAGATGTTTCAGTGAGAACTGAACATATCTTCTTCAAACCAGGTGGAGGAGTGCAAGTATCTCTGGGTTTTGTTCTGAAGGAAAGGACGGTGCATCAGATCGACAGAAGTACTGTGGACTCGGTTTTATGGTGAAGGCTCAGAAATCCTCCTTCCTTTATACCACCTCATTGAGGCTCAAGTTATATGTCGATGATGTTAAATGCCTCAAAGTATCTCTAGAAGGTTAGCTAAACCTTGAAAACATCAAAAACTAAAAGTAGTGTAGGAAGACACAAACAGAGATGGTTTGCTGAAGCAGAGTTTAAACAGAACAATGATTTGAAGGAGTGGAAGAGTTCTCATTGTATTTCTACAAGAAAAACCATAAATGTTAAATATTTAACTGTAAAAGTTACAAAACGCAAAAGTCACAGCACCCATCTCCTGGGTCAGCTGAAAGCCGTGTTGTAGGTGTTCTCCAGGTGTTTGATAACGAAGTGCTTTAAGATTTGAGTATAGTTGAAACATTCTGTAACTGTAACTTATTGTAAAAAAGTCAAAGCTTTTAGATTTTATAATTTTATATGCTGTTCTTATTTAACAGAAGCTCCTTCTTTTGTGAGAAAACATCTCAACTTCCCCAAACACTGGGAACATTTTCAGACTTGTCTTCTGAAACACGTTTCGTCTCCAGCAGCCTGGAGCCGACCAGGAGCACAGCCGGACCCCCACTGCTGATGCTGGAGCAGGGACACGGTTTCCCAACAGATACATTTATTATGGTCTGGCAGGGTTCCTGGGAACCCTTTTAGTCCTGATGGTTTGTGATTAGCTGCCTCTCTGCTGCCTGTGATAAAACGCAGCTTCCTGTCTGATGCAGGCAGCAGGAGGTCTTCTCTCCTTCATCTCGCCAACAACAGCCAGGTTGGTGTGACAGGGGATACAGAGCTCCACACCCTTCACTACCACCGCTGATGCATCACTGGCTGAGGAATTGAATTATTTCTTCTCCTGCTACGAGGCAGAGTCTCCACACACAGATGCACGGTCACCACTTACCTCAAGTCACAGAACATTCACCCTCCAGGAGCATCAGGTGAAGCCACTGCTGAAGACCACAAACACCAGGAAAGCAGCCAGACCGAATCGTGTACTAGGAAAAGTACTTTGTGGCTGTGCTGACCAGCTAGTGGGCGTCTTGACCAGATTGTTCAACCTCTCACTGTCACAGGCTGCCAGAATCAGCTACCATCACTCCTGTCCCTGTCGCCTGCCCCAAAGTGTCCCAGTGACTACAGACCTATTGCCTTAACATCGGTTGTGATGAAACGTTTTGAGAGACTCGTCCTGCACCGCATCAAGTTCTGTCTTCCCTTAAACCTGGACCCACAGCAGTTTGCCTACACAGCAAATAGATCAACGGAGGATGCCATCACTACAGCTCTTCACACAGCACTCAGCCACCTGGAGCAGGGAGTTACGTCAGGATGCTGTTCATAGCATAGGGCAATCATTGTCGACCCCTCACGCCCAGGACAGCACCTGTTCACCTTCATGCCCTCTGGCAGGAGGTACATGAGCCTTAAAAGCTGGACCAGCAGACTTAGAAACCGCTTATTTGCCTGGTTCATCAGGTCCTTGAACTCAAAGTGTGCTATATTTATTCCTGTTTTACCGTTCTACTGTTTACTGAGAAGCACAGCATTGTATACCTGATGTGCAATGACAATAAAGATTCTGTTCTTGTGGTCAGCGGCAGGTCACACGTCTGATACCTGCTGCCCAGCGTTTGGCCTCGGCGTGACGATCTGTGTGTGTTTGTAGGAGGGGACGGCGTGGTCGGCTCTGTGGCTCTGAGGATCGTCATGGGCAGCTGGTGGCTCTTCACGCTCATCGTGTGCTCGTCCTACACTGCCAACCTCGCGGCGTACCTCACCGTGTCACGCATGGATCACGCCATACGGTGGGTTGCACGCAAACTCATGTACCCTGGCATGAACGGGCTCTCGGTGGTGGTGCAGAAGTTAAAGGCGAGCCTGCAATGGGAAGGTCCCGGTTCGACCCCGCAGACAGACAACATCAACATCAAAGTGTGGGTGGGAAAAGTGAAGCACCCACACCTGCCTCCACCCTCGTTTTACCCATTCTGGGCCCTTGAGCAAGGCCCTTAACCCCCACCATCTGCTCCCTCGAGCGCACTAGATGCAGCTCTCTGCTCCACACAGAGGCTGTGGTAGCTCGGTGTCTGTGGTTGTGTCAGGAAGAACATCCGGTGTAAAACAATCACCAAGTCTTTGTGCAAGTTAGTTTCCTACCCCTGAGGAAGGGCGTGGCCAAAATAAAAAAATAAAATACAATTCTAAAGAGACTAATCAGAGCTTTAGATCAAATTCATACACCGAAGGGACGCGCATGAGAATCAGAGAGGGGTTCAGCGTCTTGCTCAGGGACACTTCAACATGTGACTACTAGTGGAATCGAACCCCCCAACTCTCGCACAGGAGGTTGGTCATGTGACCTCATAGGGTTCAATAAAACACTAGAGGGCGCTCTGGTCATGACCTCATAGAGTTGCTCCATAGTGGGAAAAACAATTTGCACCAGCAAACTGGTTTTTTCCCACTATGGGGTATGCTGTTTGTGGGAACCAGTTTTGTTTGGTGGCTTCTCAGATTGAGGAAGTCCTTTGGATGAAGGATGAAACATCTCGGCAAAACAAAACAAAACCAGATGACCTGACTAAACATTGTTGGGTAAAACTATATACAACAAACCGTAATTGAAAATTTCGTTGGGTTGGATTGCTGCTCTGACTGATCATTTTTTCTGAACGTTTGTTTGGAGGATTAAATTGAGGATTCATCTCCTGCTGGAAATGAAACCATCTCGTTTCCTCCCGCCTGAGTAAAACAGCATCCTGCTGTCTTTTTCAAACAACAAACCTTTTATTTTCCTGAAGCTTTCTCAAAAACATTCAGAGAAAAAAAACAGAGGAGCTACAATTTTTATCATTTCACAAAGTAAAACATAAAATCTCCGAACAGAAGCAACTTGTTCCCGCACCTTTAGAAACGTTCAGGTTAAAGTTTTTATCAGTATTTTTACACTAGTGTTGAAGACGTGTCAGTGTGGACAAGCTGAAGACAAGACAAAAGTTCTGATAAGATCTTGTGTTGTTCAAGTTGAACAGCCTCTGAAAGTGAAACCACGGTCAGACTGAAGAGAGGTCCTCCATGTTCAGGTTGTTGGACTCTGCAGGTCCTCCATGTTC
>NC_056514.1:40667991-40671998 GCF_014905685.2 Nematolebias whitei | reverse complement strand
GACTCTGCAGGTCCTCCATGTTCAGGTTGTTGGACTCTGCAGGTCCTTCATGTTCAGGTTGTTGGACTCTGCAGGTCCTCCCTCTGCTGAAGGGATGACCTTTCTGAGGGCGTTCAGCTGTTGGAGACGGACAGAAACATTTAATTGATGGCCTTCATCACAATAAACTGACTGAACCTCCCTGGCTCAGATGGACCTTAATTAAATGTTCCAGATGCGCGGCTAATCAAGATGAGTGTGCATGAATAAAAACGAGCTCGTCGGAGGGTCAGCGCCGACCTTCCACAGTTGGAGTCACTTTTTATTTGTTCATGTGGCTCAAGCTGCACGTTTACATTTTGATCTCGGTTTAAAAGTTGTAAACTGATTGTTAAACGTGTTCTGGTGAGTAATTAAATGTTAACGTGAAAATATACTTAAAGTGAAAATCCATCAGAGTCAGGAAGAAGTTCAGAGAATGGAGTTTGATTCCATGAGTAACTTCTTTTAATAAGTTCTTGTGGACCTCTAGAAGTTTTGCTGTTCCTTCAGTACTGTTTATAGTTTTCCTACAGCTGCTGGTTTCATGAAGCAGAAACTTCCCCCACCCTCTGCTTCCAAGAAATGGTGGGAATCACCATGGCAACCAGTGACAGATTTGATCAGAATTTTTACTTATACTTAAAAGCAGGTGGTTCATCTTTCAACATTTTATCAAAATGTTTCTCATCATTACTGAAACAGCGCAGCACGGTGGCTCAGTTAGTAGAGCTGCTGCCTCTCAGCGAGCAGGTCACCGGTTCAAATCCCAGCCTGGGACCTTTCTGTGTGGAGTTTGCATGTTTTCTCCAAGTGTGCGTGGGTTTTCTCTGGGTACACTGGTTTCTTCCCACAGACCAAAAACATGCATGTTAGACTGATGGTAACTGATGTCCAGGTGTCCCTGTGATGGACTGAGACCTGTCCAGGTGTCCCCCGCCTCTCACGCATTGATAACTGGACATGGCACCGGTGACCCCCATGACCCAAAAAGGAAGAAGCGGGTAAAGATGATGGACGGATCAGTACGGAAACTGCTTTATGAGTTCTGATGATGTCTGTGTTGGTGTGTTCTTGGGTCTGTTAGCAGAATATCTCATGATCCACTGGACGAGTTGCAGTGAATCGTGCAGGAAGCATCACTGGACGTAGGTTTGTTTTATCGTTGCTTCTTTGTTTTACCAAGAAGAATGAAAAGCTCAGGAGGAATTCCCGGCACGTCGTCAGGTTTCTTTCTTTTAAACGCAGAGGATCAGATTAATTAGTGGAGAGAAAAACAAACTGGGCTGGAAATAAAACCCCGAAAACTCCCAAGCATGAAGGATTTGAGAGATTAGCTCAAAAACATTAAAGTGCATCAATTCATTGAGTCATTAAAAAGCTTCTCTGCATTCACGGATAATTAGGACTCTTTATTCTCAGGTATAATTTAAATTACTTTGAAATTACTTCAACCTTTATAAAAACTCTGCTCCTGGATGAAAATGAGTCGTTTAGAGGAGTGAAAATATCAAAACCTGTTCAAACAGAAAGCTGCATTCAAGAAACACGTTGGAGAATTTAAATTATAGCATAAAACCAATTACAGACGAGGTCAAAGGGCATTAAAAAATAAAGTTTGTGCTTCGGTTTGAAACTGTCAAATTTACAGAACTCAGTGGAAACGAGCTGCTTCTGAAAATCATCTTGAATCTTCCTGGAGAAGAAACAATTCTTACAGTTGACTGCATTCATCTTAATAATTAATTTGAATTAATAGAAAACGGTTTGTTGCGTCTCAGGCTGGAACTCGAGAAAAGAAAGTGAAGTTTTTCCTCCGGGTAACGTTTGCGTTTCTTCTCCTGACACCTGGAGAAGTTGTGGAAACAGGAAGTGATGAAGACGTTCTGCAAACGAGCGAGCTGCAGTGACAAAATCCTTCCAGCTCAAAAAAGGTTAGCTCGGGTCATCCGGACAGTTTGGCAGAAACGTGAGACAATCCTTACAGCTCAACCCTCACGTGGATCCCATGTAGGGTTCTCCTGTTTGGTTGGGACCGTCCTTTGGAGAAAGAACGTTTTCCGGGTCGTTGGAGCCCCCCCCCGGCTCTAGTTTGTATTTCTTGAGTTAAAATTATCTTCAGGAGGTAAAATGTTGTAAAAAGTTTCTCCCGAGCAGTCCCGTCTCGCTCACGTGGTTTTGAGACATTCTTTCTGCCGTGGACATTTTAAACTCAAGAGAAACTGTGGGGGAGAACTCATGATAAGCCCCTCCCACTAAGCCCCTCCCACTAAGCCCCTCCCACTGCAGCGCAGCATCAGCCTGAGTGGACGTTAATATGATGGAGGAGGAAGCACCAACTCACAAAGAGAACGCCTCTGATTCTGACCGAACAGTCGGTGTTCCTCTTGGAAGGTTGTTCGGTCCTAAAAGCTGTGAAGATAAAAACTGGGTGAACCACAGCACAAACCCTCGCTGACTCATCAGGTTGTTAGAAACTTCTAAAGATGTCTCCTGCTTAAAGTAACGGTTTGAATAAAACCAGAAAAGTCATAAGAAGTTTAGTCTAAATACTTTTATTCAGTTTTTGCAGGTACTAGAGGTGCAGAACTTTATCTTCTGTTGGTTACCTGGACTAGAACCCTGTGGTTCTCTGTGTCCTGCAGGTCCTTCCAGGACCTGGCGAGGCAGATCGACGTGGACTACGGCACGGTGCGGGACTCTGCCGTGTACGACTACTTCATGAACAAAGGCACCAACCCTTTGGAGCAGGACAGCACCTACGCCGAGCTGTGGAGAACCATCAGCAGGAACAACGGCATGGACTACTCCGTGTCCAGCCCGTCCGAGGGCATCCGCAAGGTCCGTGTGTCAAACAGAGCTCATCTGACAGGAAGTCGCACTTCGGTTTGAAACATCTTGAACAGTTAATATCTTACCTGTAGCAGATAGCTCTTTGAGATCTTCTTTAAAGGTTCAAAAGCACAAATAGTGGCAGCAGCAGCTAGCTGTAGCACTGTGGGTGTAGAACGCTGGCTCTTCTTGTAGGAATAACGTAAATGTAAAAGTTTAGACTATTTTATTACAAACAGAGAATGGAGCAAAAATCACCTCCTTTGCTTTAAAATGAGGACGTTCAAATATGTCTGCAACAGGTAAGATGTTCACTGTTCACAACTCCCTCACTGAACCCTACTGAAAAACATCTAAACTATATTGAAGTTTCGTCTTTGTTGGTTTCTCCGGCCTTCGTGTTTCGGCTGCAGCCTTCGACGGCAGATGTTCGGCTTCAGTTCATGCGAGCAGAATTAGGAAAACTAAAGCCGGGGGCATTAACGTGGATCAGAAGTTGCTTTGTTTCCTGATTCTCTCCAACCTTTTTGTTGCTGCTGCTCAGCGGATCGTGGTGTAACTTTCAACAAACACCGCGCAGCTTTGTCTGCAGGATTAGCTGCAGAGAGACGAGACACGAAGCTAACGGTAATTAGCAGAAACGATCCAAAGTGTGTGCTCTCAGGTGACAGCTCCGCACTGAAACATCTTTCAACTCAAAGCTCCTTTCGTTCTGATCATTTTATGCATTTAAGCTTTTCTAGGAAACTTTAGTTTGAAATTCAGACCTTTTTCTGAACCGTTCTTTTACTTTGAAGTGTAAGGTTCATGTTTCCAGTGAGACACAGACGAGCCGAATCTGAAACATTCAGATTTCTTTCTGATGCGTCTCCAGGCCAAGAAGAGTCCCTACGCCTTCCTGTGGGACATGGCGGTGCTGGAGTACGCAGCGCTGACGGACGACGACTGCACCGTCACGGTGACAGGAAACAGCATGAGCAGCAAGGGCTACGGCATCGCCATGCAGCACGGCAGCCCCTACAGAGACCTGTTCTCCCAGAAGTAAGAGCCTTTGATCGCACGGCTGCTTCACATTTATAAAGACGGGTGCAATTCTGTCTCTGCCTTCTGCTGTGAGCTAACATCCATGAAACAAATATACACACACGTGTGTATAT